>NW_018406955.1:213289-213385 GCF_002113885.1 Mizuhopecten yessoensis | reverse complement strand
TCAATAAATACAGAGGTGTCCGTCTGTTTAGTGGTCAATCTCTCATTAAATACTGAGGTGTCCGTCCGTTTAGTGCTCAGTCTCTCAATTAATACT
>NW_018406955.1:211008-212136 GCF_002113885.1 Mizuhopecten yessoensis | reverse complement strand
GTTTAGTGTTCAGCCTCTCAATAAATACAGAGGTGTCCGTCTGTTAGTGTTCAGTCTCTCAATAAATACAGACGTGACATTTTGGTTAGTGCTCACTCTCTCAATAAATACAGTGGTGTCCGTTTGGTTAACTCTTAGTCTCTCAATAAATACAGAAGTGTCCAGTCTGTTCAGTGTTCAGCCTCTCAATAAATAAAAACGTGCCCTTTTGGTTAATGCTCAGTCTCTCAATAAAAAGCGAGGTGTCCGTCTGTTTAGTGCCCAGTCTCTCAATAAATACAAACGTGACCTTTTGGTTAATGCTCAGTCTCTCAATAAATGCAGACGTGACCTTTTGGATAGTGTTCACTCTCTCAATAAATACAGAGGTGTCCGTCTGTTTAGTGTTCAGCCTCTCAATAAATAAAAACGTGACCTTTTGGTTAATGCTCAGTCTCTCAATAAATACAGACGTGACCTTTTGGATAGTGCTCACTCTCTCAATAAATACAGTGCTGTCCGTCTGGTTAGTGCTCAGTCTCTCAATAAAAAGCGAGGTGTCCGTCTGTTTAGTGCTCAGTGTCTCAATAAATAGCGAGGTGTCCATCTTTTTAATGCTCAGTGTCTCAATAAATACAAAGGTGTCCAGTCTATTTAGTGCTCAGTCTTTCAATAAATACAGAGGTGTCCCGCCCGGTAAGAACTCAGTTTCTCAATAAATACAGAGGTGTCCGTCTATTTACTGCTCAGTCTCTCAATAAATACAGATATGTCCCGTCTGTTTAGTGCTAAGTCTCTCAATAAATACAGAGATGACCGACCGTTTAGTGCTAAGTGTCTCAATAAATACAGAGATGACCATTTGGTTAGTGCTCAGTTTCTCAATAAATACAGAAGTGTCCTGTCTGTTTAGTGTTCAGCTTCTCAATAAATACATAGGTGTCCCGTCTGTTAAGCACTCAGTTTCTCAATAAATACAGACTTGACCTTTTGGTTAGTGCTCACTCTCTCAATAAATACAGTGGTGTCCGTTTGGTTAATGCTTAGTCTCTCAATAAATACAGACGTGACCTTTTGGATAGTGCTCACTGTCTCAATAAATACAGACGTGACCTTTTGGATAGTGCTCACTCTCTCAATAAATACAGA
>NW_018406955.1:1700-206583 GCF_002113885.1 Mizuhopecten yessoensis | reverse complement strand
GTTTAGTGCTCAGTCTCTCAATTAATACAGAGGTGTCCGTCCGTTTAGTGCTCAGTCTATCAATAAATACAGCGGTGTCCAGTCCGTTTAGTGCTCAGTCTCTCAATAAACACAGAGGTGTTCATCAGTTTAGTGCTCAGTCTCTCAATTAATACATCGGTGTCCGTCTGTTTAGTACTCAGTCTCTCAATTAATCCAGAGGTGTCCGTCTGTTTAGTACTCAGTCTCTCAATTAATACATCGGTGTCCGTCTGTTTAGTACTCAGTCTCTCAATTAATACATCGGTGTCCGTCTGTTTAGTGCCCAGTCTCTCAACAAATACAGAGGTGTCCGTTCGTTTAGTGCCCAGTCTCTCAATAAATACAGTGCTGTCCGTCTGGTTAGTGCTCAGTCTCTCAATAAATACAGATAAGTCCTGCCGTTTAGTGCTTAGTCTCTCAATATATACATCGTTGTCCTGTCTGTTTAGTGTTCAGTCTCTCAATAAATACAGCCGTGACCTTTTGGATAGTGCTCACTCTCTCAATAAATACAGTGCTGTCCGTCTGGTTAGTGCTCAGTCTCTCACTTAATACAGAGGTGTCCGTTCGTTTAGTGCCCAGTCTCTCAAAAAATACAGAGGTGTCCGTCTGTTTAGTACTCAGTCTCTCAATTAACACAGAGGTGTCCGTCTGTTTAGTACTCAGTCTCTCAATTAACACAGAGGTGTCCGTCTGTTTAGTGCTCAGACTCTAAATAAATACAGATATGTCTTTTCTGTTTAGTGCTTAGTATCTCAATATATACATCGCTGTCCTGTCTGTTTAGTGCTCAGACTCTCAATTAATACAGATATGTCCTGCCGCTTAGTGCTTAGTCTCTCAATAAACACAGAGGTGTCCGCTTGGTTAGGGTTCAGTCTCTCAATAAATACAGTGCTGTCCGTCTGGTTAGTGCTCAGTCTCTCAATTAATACAGAGGTGTCCGTCCGTTTAGTGCCCAGTCTCTCAATAAATACAGATATGTCCTGCCGTTTAGTGCTTAGTCTCTCAATAAATACAGAGGTGTCCGCTTGGTTAGTGTTCAGTCTCTCAATAAATACAGATATGTCTTGTCTGTTTAGTGCTTAGTCTCTCAAAAAACGATTGTTGGAATACAGTACATTAAAGATTAACCTTATGCGTTGATTTATTATTTATATGAAATATGCGCTTCATAAGGGTTCTTATTCTGTGTTTACTCTTTTTATTGTGGCATAGAATAAACTGAGTGTTTAACAAAACCTGTATTCAAACAATGATTGAGATGATCAAACACGGTTATGACTGCATTGTAATCTTGCTTCACGGCAATCGCAATTCCGCGTCTGTCGTTCCGTATGAAATGCGCAAAAATGATAACAAATATGTATCATGATAGGTTGTTAAAAACTGCATCAATATGTATCATTTATACAGGCGTTTAGATTGTACACGGGGAAGCTGGAAACGAAACGCACAATAACATCAGTGCATATATAACACAACAAAAGCACTATACTTCGGAACTATTTCTTTTTGTGTGGCGTCAAGTTTAGTGAAGCAGAGAACCAACATTTCTTATCAACAGACACTGACAAGGAACGGTAACATACCCATTCATTTCAAGATATTTAGCAAAAGTTCATTTCTCAGCCGATGATGACACGACTTCCTATATTTTACACAAAGAAATACACCAAAGGGAGATGTTTAAGCCCCTATCTCATATTCACGAATATGAACACGAATGAACACGATTTAACGTTTTTCCTTAAATCGAGTTAGAACGTATGAAGGTCGCGCACTCATTCGTGTTCAATCGTGTTAAGTCGTGGTTCGTCGCGCGCGGTCATCGCGCGGCCATCGCAGCTCGGCTTAAATCGTGTAATATTTTTTTGCAATGCAAATATTTATAACACGATTTAAGCCGAGCTGAAAAGTCGTGTTCAGTCGTACGAAAGTCGTATGACAGTCGTGTTCAATCGTATGAAGATCGTGTTCAGTCGTATGATGATCGTGTTCAGTCGCGTTCAGTCGTGCTGGGGAGCGTGGGAAGAAACTCATACGACCTTCATACGTTTTAACACGATTCAACGCGACTTTCATACGCCTTTCATACGACTCCCATACGTCTGAACACGGAATCCATACGTTTGTCATACGACGGGAAGGGCCCTTCACGTGACTGAGTGAGAACGTGGGAAACCCCCTGAAAGTGAAAGCTCATTCTACAGCCATGCCAAACCTTAGGCGGCAGAAACGGAAGCTCCTCCAAGCAAACCCTTCGAAAGGGAAACATCCACACCACCAACCATGGATGAACATCCACCCGGTACTTCTTGTGGGTCTTGTTCGTTGTTGAACATGGTGAAGACTGACACAGAAATGCTGTTGCAATGCAGCTTATAAACTACATGACCCACGTGACCAAAAGAAAAAAAAATGTCGTATGAAGGTCTTGCTCTGTCGTATGGAGATCGTGGTTTTTTTTGTAGTCGTATGGACATCGTTATGTTTGTGTTTAGTCGTATGGCGGTTGTGTTGATTCGTGTTTAATCGTATGGCGGTCGTGTTGATTTGTGTAAAGTCGTATGACAGTCGTATGGCGGTCGTGTTGATTCGTGTAAAGTCGTATGACAGTCGTATGGCGGTCGTGTTGATTCTTGTTAAGTCGTATGATCGTCGTATGACAGTCTTGTTTTGTCGTATGCCAGTCGTATTTGGGTCGCGTTAAATGGGGTTAAATCGTGTTGTATCGTAAGAATATCTTATGACAGTCGTATGAGTGTCGTGTTCAGTCGTATGAGGGTCGTTTTTGGTCGTATGATGGTCGTGTTTGGTTAAGAAATTTGCATAAACCACAAGGTCGAGCACGAATCAACACGATTTTTCAACTGTTCTTAAATCTTGTTCGCAATTTCTTAAATCGCGTATGTGAGATAGGGGCTGTAGAAATGGCCATCACTTACTCGAGTACTTGGAAATCCTCGGTGAACTCACTGAGATCATCCCATCTTTAGCAATGCTTTTTTTTCTTCTACAGAATGTATGATGTTCCCAAAAACGACTCTGTTAGAGTAGTAGTCATATGCTGATATCCAAGATTGTTGGACCAGAAGAGACGTCACCACCGAGGGATGCTTTTATTTGATTTGTAGAATATAACAACCTCTGTGTTTTGAGCAATTCGATCCCTGTACGTGTAGATACGGAATTAAAACTTGGTGATTAAGTGATGTCTAAGTTCAGAAACATGTCTGGAAAATATTTCGTGTGAGTGCCGAATGGAACAATGTTGAACGAGTTATTTCAAAGTTTGAAAAAGTAATGTATGCATGGCAGCAAAGATTGATGATCAAGTAAAGCTCTTTATCCCCGTCATGTCTGTAAAAGCATTACGTAGCATGTTTGAGGAAAATATGAGGCCTTAAACAATGAATATTGATGCACTAATTGTGATGAAATTCATAGGTACATTTTAGCTAAAAGGTTGTATAA
Organism: Mizuhopecten yessoensis; assembly: GCF_002113885.1. NCBI lineage: Eukaryota > Metazoa > Mollusca > Bivalvia > Pectinida > Pectinidae > Mizuhopecten > Mizuhopecten yessoensis. The sequence continues at coordinate 203,085 of NW_018406955.1, read as the reverse complement.
TTGAGCATTTCGCTTATGACTAATTACATTGCATGTCCCTTATAGCATTAAGACACTTTATCTATAACGATACCAAGTCAAGTAAAAACAGAAAAATGTTTGATTGTATAGGTGGCCACTATTGTATAGGTGGTCGCTAATTTACAAATACATTTGTATGAGCATTGTTTACGCAGAATTACCTCAGAAGTTCCGACTATCTCAATACAGGTTTAGATACTTGATGTGTTCTGTTTGCTTGCCTGGTTACAGACTTCCTGTAGTGGCATCGTATTAGCTGTATATTTCTTAGAGTTGTTGATCACTAAATTGTTTTGGATTCCCATTTCTGATTAGGGTTTCAGAAATGTACAAAGTTTGCAATTCGGCAACAACTTAGTGAATGCAAATCAGATTGTCAAAACTGAAAATTTCGATTGGGAATAGTCATTTTTTATTCTGCACGTGACATCTGAATCTCAACGTTGACCTAATAAAATCATTCTCAATAAATATCATAAAACCATATTAAAATGAGCTTACTTGAGTAAGGTTAACACACTCTTAACCATCGTTCTACGGCACTCTAGGCGCTCTAGACAAACAAAATAATAGAGTTTAAAAATACACCAAAAAAAGAAAATATTGTTTTTGAACAAAGTCGAGCTTTAAAGTGCATAAAACATTACTGCATATGAACAAAGGAATGCTTTATATGGATACGTTTGAATAATGATGAAAACAGCCTTGTAATAAATACATTTTAAATCCCGGCAACTTATGTCCTTAAAGTTAGAATATGAGTAGTGACAATGAAATTACAAACAACACCAGTGTGCATAATGAAAATGCATCGACTTTCCTACAGCCCAAAAAATAGGATATTTACCAGTGAGATCGTAATGACAATCATGGAACTTGTCCATAATTTTCAACTACACTTCTCAAATCCTTATGCTGTTAGTTTGTGCGTCTGCCGTAGATTGGATTGTGGTATTTCAGACTTGATGATGCACTTCATGTTTCCTGAAAAGCATTTTGATCACACCGCATGCTTTTAAAAGGTTGAATTTTTCAAACTGTGGTAGCCTGATTGATTGACTGACTGTTTTCTTTGAGATTAAAGTGTAATAACCGGGCTGATGCGTGAGACATTTATAACGTTTTGAAATAAGGTTGATTTGGAAATTTTCATTGACATTTATGAGAACCAACTGATATTTCGGCCGAGAAGTTTTATAGCGGAGCGTGTACAGATCGATATTGCCCTAGACCTAGGTACCCTCTCCCCGTCTTTACATGTATATGTACAGCTATCATGCTACTGGTGATGTACTCCGACCATCCTGAGTTACTAAACATTTTAATGTTGTCGTGATCCGGATCATTATCCTTTGTTGAATTATCCGGAGAAGATTTTTCATGAAAACATGATTTCTAAAGTGACTTCTGGGAAGAAAATGAAAGCGCGAAAGGTTTTCTTCTGTAATGACTCCTGAGGGCAGCACGGCTGATTATCACCGCAATCTCCTGGCGAAATGTACACTTACAGCCTGAAATGAACATTTATTGGCTAAATGAAGAATCGGTATACGTATTGATTGCTGTGTGCTTCATTTGCTTTTACACTTGTAACGAACCAGCTCCGGAAAAACCAATTGGGCAGGGAGATAGTAAGTCGCTGAACCTACGTCCGGCCTCCACAATCCATACATGAGGTCCCATACACTAATACGGAAACCTGACCATCTGTAGTAAGGCAAAGGTAAGAACCTCTCATGATACTTTATGTTCGGACAAAGAAATTCCTCAGATACAGGAGAAGTTGTTTTTCTGATTTTAATGTTTAATTTGCTTCATGTAGATGTGTACAGGTAAGCATGGGTTCTCTTTTGATACACGTATTGATTATAAAACATCATGGTCATTGTGTGCTGAATCAATAATTCCATACAGGATTACTACCTTGATGGTAAGTATACAGTGTTATGAGTTATGAGTTTATTGTGCATTATCTTGTTCAGGAAAACATCACGTGATGTATAATATCTTATTAAGGGAGTGTACACGTACAATATTATGTCTTACGGAAATTCACATAATTTATTATGTCTTATTAAGAGAGCATTCACGTGATGTATAATATCTTAGTAAGGGAGCGTACACGTACGGTATTATGTCTTACGGAAATTCACATAATTTATTATGTCTTATTAAGAGAGCATTCACGTGATGTATAATATTTTATTAAGGGAGTGTACACGTACGATATTATGTCTTACGGAAATTCACATAATGTATTATGTCTTATTAAGAGAGCATTCACGTGATGTATAATATCTAATTAAGGGAGTGTACACGTAAGGTATAATGTCTTACGGAAATTCACATAATGTATTATGTCTTATTAAGAGATCATTCACGTGATGTATAATACCTAATTAAAGTTACAGAAGAGACCATACTAAGTTCGGGTAGAGTGTTGGCCGTACTAAGTATAGTTAGCTTAGTTCTGAATACAGCGTACTGACTATACTAGTAAATAACAAGTAATGACCATACCGAGTATAGTTAGAGGAATGATCATACCGAGTATAGTTAGAGAAATGACCATACCGAGTATAGTTAGAGAAATGACCATACCGAGTATAGTTAGAGGAATGACCATACCGAGTATAGTTAGAGGAATGACCATACCGAGTATAGTTAGAGAAATGACCATACCGAGTATAGTTAGAGAAATGACCATACCGAGTATAGTTAGAGAAATGACCATACCGAGTATAGTTAGAGAAATGACCATACCGAGTATAGTTAGAGAAATGACCATACCGAGTATAGTTAGAGAAATGACCATACCGAGTATAGTTAGAGAAATGACCATACCGAGTATAGTTAGAGAAATGACCATACCGAGTATAGTTAGAGAAATGACCATACCGAGTATAGTTAGAGAAATGACCATACCGAGTATAGTTAGAGAAATGACCATACCGAGTATAGTTAGAGAAATGACCATACCGAGTATAGTTAGAGAAATGGCCATACCGAGTAAAGTTAGAGAAATGACCATACCGAGTATAGTTAGAGGAATGACCATACTGATGATAGTTAGAGAAATGACCATACCGAGTATAGCTAGAGAAATGACCATACCGAGTATAGTTAGAGAAATGACCAAACCGAGTATAGTTAGAGAAATGACCATACCGAGTATAGCTAGAGAAATGACCATACCGAGTATAGTTAGAGAAATGACCATACCGAGTATAGTAAGAGAAATGACCATACCGAGTATAGCTAGAGCGATGACCATGCCGAGTATAGTAAGAGAAATGACCATACCGAGTATAGTTAGAGAAATGACCATACCGAGTATAGCTAGAGAAATGACCATACCGAGTATAGTTAGAGAAATGACCATACCGAGTATAGTAAGAGAAATGATCCTACCGAGTATAGTTAGAGAAATGACCATACTAAATACGATAAGAGTGTTTGTTATACTAATAAAATTAAGGGTAGTGACCGTACTAAGTATATTTAGAGCAATGACTTTTTCCAGCACAGTTAGAGTACTGGCTATCCAGTTAGTGTAGTAACCATACAGTTATGATAGTGACTGAACTGTCAGAGTAGTAACTACACTAGTACAATTAAGAGAAGTGACCCTATCAAAATAGTTAGAGAAATGACCATACCAAGTATAGTTAGAGTATTGACTATACTCGAAAATTAAGAGTAGTGACCATTCTAAGTATAGTTAGAGAAAAGACCATACTAATTTCGATTAGAGTGGCTGACTTTCTTGTAAAATTAAGAATTAGAGAAAGAACTTTTCCATGAGTATTGGCTATTCTAGCACAGTTGGTGTAGCGACCATACTTAATACAGTCATGGTAGTGACTGAACTGTCACAGTAATAATTATACTTGTGGAATTCAGAGTCCTGACCATACTAGGTATAGTAACAGAAGTGTCCATAATTAGTATAGTTAGAGAATGGCTAACTAGTAAAATCAAGAGTAATGACCATAATTAGTATAGTTAGAGTAGTACTTAGTGCGGTTAGGGTAGTGGATATACTAGAACAGTTAGTGTAATGTCCCTACAAAGTATAGTTCGCGAGTAGTGACCATAGCAAAGTGACCGTACTGATTACTGGGAAGCCTGAATTAGTAAACTAGACTGAGTTTATGAGTGGTGAATAACATAATTGAGTTTAGGGATATGTCATCGACCAGCGCACGGAGGTGTAGCACGGGAATGTTAAAGAGGTTATCTGTACGAGACTCATTTAGATAGGGTTATTGGCAATGAATACAAATCAAGCTTATAAACCAGCAGTGATAAAGCCACAGTTATCACTGTGGCGTTTGTCTCGTTTAGATTGATAGTCGTGTAAAAGACAGCATGTGTTTCGTTAATTGTTGAGATCATTACATTAAATACAATTTGGCTTATGTACCAGACCAGTATTTTCATTTTCAACTTTTATTGACATGAGTGTATAGCCAAATTAATCAGTTTTTATAAATTATCTACATGGGTGGTCAAAATTTTAAGAAATGTATAGCCAAATTAATCATTTTTATATAAATTCTCTCCATGAGTGGTCAAAAATTTAAAACTTACTTTAATAGCAAAACTAATTAATAAATTTAGAAGTAACAATCAAATGAAAATATGTTTGTAGTTCCTATTTGGAATAGATTTTTAGATAAATGAAATGTTCAGGTATTTAACTTTTGGAAAAAAAAATACTTTTGATATATTTCCATGTCTGTGTGCGGATTTGCACAGGGGCAAAATGCCTGGGGGCGTTTCTGTTTTGGGTGACCGGTTTTGCTTGTAAACTTCCGGTTGTCAACTTCTTGGCGCTGTGACACTCCAATATGCCACTAAACCTACCAAAAACATCATTTTGTAGCCTTTCCAATATATGTATTTATGAATCTAGACAGTTGTCACTTGTTTTGAACTTCAAATATTAAAGTTATTAGCTAAAATGTTTGGTAATAACATATAGTAAATGATTTAGTTGTGCGAGTCCTTATACAGCTCAATGGCATCCTATTGGTCAGGTTCGTGTCGCATGGGTACTTTTTCATTTGTTACCGCACCGTTGTGTCATACTGGTCAGCTCTTTACAGCAAAGTTACGTCATACTGGTCAGCTCTTTACAGCAAAGCTACGTCATACTGGTCAGCTCTTTGCAGCAAAGTTACGTCATACTGGTCAGCTCTTTACAGCAAACTTACGTCATACGGTCAGTTCGTACATTGCAGGACTAGACACTACGACCAGGTGTGAACTATGCCTAAAGCCTGGCAGCCGACGGGTGAGATGGTCATTACTGGCGCAGACGATTTTCACAGAAAATATCATATAGGCTTGTCCGAACGATTAATTGACCGGTCGACTCCCTAAAACTGGTCATTCTTAAAATCTGACGGTTACTATTTTTGCACGCTCAAGACATGCAATGCGTTACTTATGCCGAATTTCCAGAGCGTCTTTCTAGCATCAAAAGTGATGGTAGAGCTTGGGGTATACTATTAATATAGTTTGTATATTCAGCTTCATCTTTCTTTTTCACAGGTGAATACTACTGTTACCTAGGTGACAGTAAACTTATACATTTACAATATAAAAATAACGAATGCATGACGTATATAACTATATGTAAGTCAGAGGTCATGCTTTCCTTGTTCATTTTATTGATTGAGTTTCTACTATGTTTTAATTATGTCCGTTATTTGTCCTTTCCATCATAATTCGCTGTTTGTTTAAGGTGACAGGGCATGCTTTGATTTTAAAACACAGTGGTGACACCAGTCTTTGTTTTTCATTGTACATTGTATAGGAGAATGTACAATGAAGGAGATTTTTGTTCCTGTCGATTACTGAGCAGTAGCTTTTCATTATTCTGTCAATTAATGGACAGCTACTGGTCTAATCCTGGACAGTAACAGGCACTAGAGACAACTATAAGAACAAAGGAATCCTTGACAAAAATCCACAATTTATTTACGACATATGGTTATACATGTTAATTTAAATACAATATAAATTCAACAGTAAAATATAACCCATCGAAACACCGAAAATAGTTACACTTGATTTAGGAATATTTCATCTGACCAAACCACTGCGGAATTTTATTGTAACGAAATAAGTATTTAAGAATAAATTCATCCAATAGATTGCTTTTGTAATTATTTAATAAGGGAATAATCTAATCATTATTCTAAAATATGATAATTCACACAAAATGATCAAAACGTGGAGGTTTAATTCATCCAATTAACACTTCCTGATGGATAACAGTTATGAATATTGAGGTTATTCCTGGAAGCTGGATACTTTCAAAGCCACTAATGATAGTTTAGGTGTTGAGGTTTTAATTGTTTTACCCTCTTTCAGTTATTTGCCTGTCTGTATTATAATGCAAACAATCCAAGCGCAAATTCAGTAAACTTTCACAGTTGTCGACTGTTCTGTGTGCTGCATTAATCATGATGTCTTTAATACATCGTGTTAAAGTAATATTGCCTGAGAATTACAAGTTCTCACTTGAAATAAACAAGCTGTACCGAGTGATAGCCTTACATACTTCACTGTATTAGAGTTTAGATCATGTGCATTTTAAGATAGTATCACTCTACCTATACCGTTTAACAATATGTATTCGTGCATGAACTACCGAAGCTCATGCTGCATACACACAAAGCCATTGTTACTTATTGTAACTGCATTACCACTGTATTGTTCAGTATCCATCCTTAACACAAACATGTCCATTACAAGTACAAAGGAGTTATGTGTTTAAGTAGGACGAAAGGCTCAAACTACGGGCTTCGATCATTTCATTCTCTCACAGACTGGACAGCTTTCGGCCTTTTTCCTGAAAAAGAATCATTTAGAAACCCGTCTCGGTTATAGAATTTTCGTAAGCCTGACAACAGAGCTATCCCTTTTTTAAATTTCAGTGAAGCCTGAGCACAAATTAAGAAGATGACTAGAATAATCAATTCCAAATGCAGGTGATATAACATACATGTATGCGTGCTCGTCTATTCTACAGCATGGCATCACCTAGCGTTTACAATAATTGTCACCACACTCTATTATAGACGTGGCGGCTTAAATTTCATTACGTTATCTTTCCTTTTTCAGAGGCAACGTATCAGTTTCTGTGCTGATGGTGATTAATTGTCACAAGATTCCCCAATAATCCATTGTAAGTACAAATGTATATTTTTTTCTAGATATATGTGTCTTGCTAACCGATATACTATTACTCTTGGTTGTCTGAATAAAAGGGAGACTTTCAAATACAAATAAACCATGCTGCAGTCGTTATCTCGATTCCACTTGCAATTATAAATTCCAATGTCTACTGAAGACTTGCTCTCACTGTTTAGTCAGTGATATGGTACATCGTGACTGGTGCAGCCTGTGGGGGAGGAAATGCCTACCCTATCGGAACACTTGAATTGTGTGTTTTAGAGGTTCGTGATGCCTTGTGTTTTGAGGTCCGTTCAGTTTCGGTTATAGATATTTCGTATCGGCACTGAGTTCAGATTTGTGTTTGTGTGTGCCCTGTATTATTTGTATCTTTTATCTCAAATATTTCAGGTTTTGTAGCATATTTCCATCACATCAGCTTATAAACATGTATTATATCTACATAAAAAACTTAGTTTTGACATAGCAGGACAAAGATGGAATGTAAAATCTAAATCAACTGTTTCATGTATCTGACACAGCTTATTGTGTCGACAGAGATTGTATGTTGGAACTGGTTTATGTTTTTTCTTGATCGAGAAGCACAGCCGTTACATGCGTATGCTTCTGCAGCATTGGTGTTTAATGTGTAGAGTGTTGGAATACAAAAGTAATTAACTAGATAAATTGGTTAGAGCTTGACAAAGTCAACACCAACCAGCTCTCTACCAAAAAATATACCTGTGTGTTGTTACATAATAAACGCGACTCTAACAATTGTGTGGTGTTGATATTAAGGACACGAACTGAGCGATCGGAAAGTTCCTCATGGATTTTTTCACGAAGCAGAACGTTTATTATGTTAAGGTCTTAGAGACACGACTACGAGTCTCCCGATGATGTTGTAGCATAACTGAGTTACAGTGTGACACAGTTCTTCGTGAATAGGAATGTCGACCGTTTGCATTCCTAAATTAGATTATTGCTGAAATTATACCGACAGAACATTCCGTTCTATCTCCATTTCGTGGCTTTGATGAACACTGTATATTTACATAGTAATTAAAATACACGTACGGCTATAGAATAACTTAGAAGGCAATCGACTAGGAGAGGCAAACACTTGTTTACGTAACAACGCTTGGCAAATAAGTATGCTGATTGCTTACAGACGTTTGAGTGTATTTCAATTGGAGCATTAATTATTTTTTATACAATGTTTCTGCTCCCGATCAATACTGGTATTTTTATATCGATCGCTTCGGTCAATATTTACATCTTTGGTCAATATTACGGTATGTTTGCCAAGTAAAACAAGTAAAACAAACGGTGTCGATAATTTACGCCGGAATGTGTACAGGTAAAAACGAATGATTTTCTACTTCCCTTTTAATGCCCGTTCTAAATAATGTGTAACTGCATGACATTCACCCTCTGTGTTAACTTCGCAGTTTCGATGTCCCTGTAATGATTAACAATTGTTTCGGTGTCCTTGTAATGATTAACAATTGTTTCGATGTCCCTATAATGATTAACATTGTTTCGATGTCCCTGTAATGATTAACAATTGTCTCTGTGTCCCTGTAATGGTTAACATTTGTTTCGGTGTCCCTGTAATGATTAACATTTGTTTCGGTGTCCCTGCAATGATTAACAATTGTTTCGGTGTCCCTACAATTCAGTGGCCCTGTAATGATTAACATTTGTTTCAGTGGCCCTGTAATGATTAACATTTGTTGATTAACATTTGTGTCGGTGTCCCTGTAATGATTAACATTTGTTTCGATGTCCCTGCAATGATAAACATTTGTTTCGGTGTCCCTGCAATGATTAACAATTGTTTCGGTGTCCCTACAATGATAAACATTTGTTTCGGTGTCCCTGTAATGATTAACAATTGTTTCAGTGTTCCTGTAATGAATAACAATTGTTTCGGTGTTCCTGTAATGAATAACAATTGTTTCGGTGTCCCTACAATGATTAACATTTGTTTCGGTGTCCCTGTAATGATTAACATTTGTTTCGGTGTCCCTGCAATGATTAACAATTGTTTCCGTGTCCCTGCAATGATTAACATTTGTTTTGGTGTCCCTGTATTGATTAACATTTGTTTCGGTGTCCCTGCAATGATTAACATTTGTTTCAGTGGCCCTGTAATGATTAACATTTGTTTCAGTGGCCCTGTAATGATTAACATTTGTTTTGGAGTCCCTGTATTGATTAACATTTGTTTCGGTGTCCCTGTATTGATTAACATCTGTTTCGGTGTCCCTGCAATGATAAACATTGTTTCAGTGTCCCTGCAATGATAAACATTGTTTCAGTGTCCCTGCAATAATTAACATTTGTTTCGGTGCCCCTGCCATGATTAACATTTGTTTCAGTGGCCCTGTAATGATTAACATTTGTTTTGGTGTCCTTGCAATAATTAACATTTGTTTCGGTGTCCCTACAATGATTAACATTTGTTTCGGGGTCCCTGTAATGATTAACATTTGTTTCAGTGGCCCTGTAATGATTAACATTTGTTTTTTGTCCCTGAAATGATTAACATTTGTTTCGGTGTCCCTTTAATGATTAACAATTGTTTCAGTGTTGCTGTAATGATTAACATTTGTTTTGTGTCCCTGTAATGATTAACAATGTTTTGTTGTCCCTGCAATGAATAACATTTGTTTTGTTGTCCATGATTAACAATAGTTTTGGTGTCCCTGCAATGATTAACATTTGTTGCGGTGTCCCTGCAATGATTAACAATAGTTTTGGTGTCCCTGCAATGATTAACAATTGTTTCCGTGTCCCTGCAATGATTAACATTTGTGTCGGTGTCCCTGTAATGATTAACAATGTTTTGTTGTCCCTGCAATGAATAACATTTGTTTTGTTGTCCATGATTAACAATAGTTTTGGTGTCCCTGCAATGATTAACTTTTGTTTCAGCGTTCCTGTAATGATTAACATTTTTTTCGGTGTCCCTGCAATTATTAACAATTGTTTCCGTGTCCCTGTAATGATTAACATTGTTTCGATGTCCCTGTAATGATTAACAATTGTTTCAGTGTTCCTGCAATGATTAACAATTGTTTCCGTGTCCCCGCAATGATTAACATTTGTTTTGTGTCCCTGTAATGATTAACAATTGTTTCGATGTCCCTGTAATGATTAACAATTGTTTCAGTGTTGCTGTAATGATTAACATTTGTTTCAGTGTTCCTGTAATGATTAACATTTGTTTCAGTGTTCCTGTAATGAATAACAATTGTTTCGGTGTCCCTGTAATGATTAACTTTTGTTTCAGTGTTCCTGTAATGATTAACATTTGTTTCGGTGTCCCTGCAATCCTTAACATTTGTTTCGGTGTCCCTGCAATGATTAACATTTGTTTCAGTGTTCCTGTAATGAATAACATTTGTTTCGGTGTCCCTGCCATGATTAACATTTGTTTCGGTGTCCCTGTAATGATTAACAATTGTTTCGATGTCCCTGTAATGATTAACAATTGTTTCGGTGTCCCAGCCATGATTAACATTTGTTTCGGTGTCCCTGTAATGATTAAAATTTGTTTCGGTGTCCCTGCAATGATTAACATTTGTTTCAGTGTTCCTGTAATGATTAACAATTGTTTCGGTGTCCCTGCAATGATTAACATTTGTTCCGGTGTCCCTGCAATGATGAACAATTGTTTCAGTGTTCCTGTAATGATTAACAATTGTTTCGGTGTCCCTGCAGTGATTAACATTTGTTTCGATGTCCCTGTAATGATTAACAATTGTTTCGGTATCCCTGCACTGATTACCATTGTTTCGGTGTCCCTGCAATGATTAACAATTGTTTCGGTGTTCCTGTAATGAATAACAATTGTTTCGGTGTCCCTACAATGATTAACATTTGTTTCGGTGTCCCTGTAATGATTAACATTTGTTTCGGTGTCCCTGCAATGATAAACATTTGTTTCAGTGTCCCTGTAATGATTAACAATTGTTTCGGTGTCCCTGCAGTGATTAACATTTGTTTCGGTGTCCCTGCAATGATTAACAATTGTTTCGGTATCCCTGCACTGATTACCATTTGTTTCAGTGTCCCTGTAATGATTAACATTTGTTTCGGTGTCCCTACAATGATTAACATTTGTTTCGGTGTCCCTGTAATGATTAACATTTTTTTCGGTGTACCTACAATGATTAACATTTGTTTCGGTGTCCCTGCAAAGATTAACATTTGTTTCGGTGTCCCTGTAATGATTAACATTTGTTTCAGTGTCCCTGTAATGATTAACATTGTTTCGATGTCCCTGTAATGATTAACAATGTTTTGTTGTCCCTGCAATGATTAACATTTGTTTTGTTGTCCCTGCAATGATGAACATTTGTTTCTGTGTCCCTGCAATGATTAACATTTGTTTCAGTGTCCCTGCAATGATTAAAATTGTTTCGATGTCCCTGTAATGATTAACATTTGTTTCGGTGTCCCTGCAATGATTAACATTTGTTTCGGTGTCCCTGCAATGATTAACATTGTTTCGGTGTCCCTGCAATGATTAACATTTGTTTCAGTGTCCCTATAATGATTACATTTGTTTCGATGTCCCTGTAATGATTAACATTGTTTCGATGTCCCTGTAATGATTAACATTGTTTTGTTGTCCCTGCAATGAATAACATTTGTTTTGTTGTCCCTGCAATGATAAACATTTGTTTCGGTGTCCCTGCAATGATTAACATTTGTTTTGGTGTCCCTGCAATGATTAACATTTGTTTCGGGGTCCCTGTAATGATTAACATTTGTTTCAGTGTCCTTGTTGTCCCTGCAATGATGAACATTTGCCCTGTAATGATCAACATTGTTTCGATGTCCCTGTTATGATTAACATTGTTTTGTTGTCCCTGCAATGATTAACATTTGTTTTGTTGTCCCTGCAATGATGAACATTTGTTTCGGTGTCCCTGCAATGATTAACATTTGTTTCAGTGTCCCTGCGATGATTAACCTTTGTTTCAGTGTCCCTGCAATGATTAACATTTGTTTTGTTGTCCCTGAACTGATTAACAAATGTTTCGGTGTCCCTGTAATGATTAACAATTGTTTCGGTGTCCCTGTAATGATTAACATTTGTTTTGGTGTCCCTGCAATGATTTAACATTGTGTCGATGTCCCTGTAATGATTAACATTGTTTTGTTGTCCCTGCAATGACGAACATTTGTTTCGGTGTCCCTGCAATGATTAACATTTGTTTTGTTGTCCCTGCAATGATGAACATTTGTTTCGGTGTCCCTGCAATGATTATCATTTGTTTCAGTGTCCCTGCAATGATTAATTTTTTTTCGATGTCCCTGTAATGATAAACATTGTTTCGGTGTCCCTGTAATGATTAACATTTGTTTTGTGTCCCTGTAATGATTACCATTTGTTTTGTGTCCCTGTAATGATTACCATTTGTTTTGTGTCCCTGTAATGATTAACATCTGTTTTGTGTCCCTGCAATAATTACATTTGTTTCGGTGTCCCTGCAATGATAAACATTTGTTTCGGTGTCCCTGCAATAATTAACATTTGTTTCGGTGTCCCTGTAATGATTACCATTTGTTTTGTGTCCCTGTAATGATTAACATTTGGTTTGTGTCCCTGTAATGATTAACATTTGTTTCGGTGTCCCTGTAATGATTAACAATTGTTTCGATGTCCCTGCAATGATTAACAGTTGTTTCGGTGTCCCTGCAATGATTAACATTTGCTTTGTTTTCCCTGCAATGATTAACATTTGTTTCGGTGTCCCTGCAATGATTAACAATAGTTTCGGTGTCCCTGCAATGATTAACATTTGTTTCAGTGTCCCTGCAATGATTAACATTTGTTTCGGTGTCCCTGTAATGATTAACAATTGTTTCGGTGTCCCTGTAATGATTAACATTGTTTCGTTGTCCCTGTAATGATAAACATTTGTTTTGGTGTCCCTGTAATGATTAACATTTGTTTTCTTGTCCCTGCAATGATTAACAATTGTTTTGTTGTCCCTGAACTGATTAACAATTGTTTCGGTGTCCCTGCAATGATTAATAATTGTTTTGGTGTCCCTGTAATCATTAACAATTGTTTCGGTGTCCCTGCAATGATTAACATTTGTTTCTGTGTCCCTGCCATGTTTAACTTTTTTTTCGGTGTCCCTGCCATGCTTAACATTTGTTTCGGTGTCCCTGCCATAATTAACATTTGTTTTGGTGTCCTTGCAATGGTTAACATTTGTTTCGGTGTCCCTGCCATAATTAACATTTGTTTCGGTGTCCCTGCCATGATTAACATTTGTTTCGGTGTCCCTGCAATGATTAACATTTGTTTCAGTGTTCCTGTAATGATAAACAATTGTTTCGGTGTCCCTGTAATGATTAACAATTATTTCGGTGTCCCTGCAATGATAAACATTTGTGTCGGTGTCCCTGCAATAATTAACATTTAAGAAAAGTGTATACATATATAAATGAATGTTTTTACAATGTATAGGTGAAATAATTTGAAAACCAAATCTGCAAAAGAAAATGTATTGTATGATCGTCTCTGTGGAGTTGTTGTAATTCTATGTATCATTTCATGTTCTCGGATATTCAACCAGTTCCTCTAATGTAATCATGAAATTTTATAAAATATTTCCAACCTGTGTGTTTATATTGATATTCCTAGGATCCTTTTGCCGACAGAAACCTGTGTTTCGATAGGCAAATATCAGCGGTTACTGGTCCTCTGTGAGGCAGATGTGATAATTCAGAAAACGTAGGTTGTTACCGATTGGTCATTGAAACATCGAGTCATTTCTCTCGTATTCATTGCAAGGAATGAGATTGTGATATTTGTGTTATCATATCGGCGGATAAACTCACCATACAATAACGTTAAACATGCCTATTCAGTTTAAACACTATTGTTTTTTTAATTAGTTTTGAAAATGTATTGTCCCCCCTCAATTGCCGGGCAGTAGTTAGGATCAATAGACCAGGTGTCCCCCCTTCAATTGCCGGGCGGTAGTTAGGATCAATAGACCAGGTGTGCCCCTTCAATTGCCGGGCAGTAGTTAGGATCAATAGACCAGGTGTGCCCCTTCAATTGCCGGGCAGTAGTTAGGATCAATAGACCAGGTGTGCCCCTTCAATTGCCGGGCAGTAGTTAGGATCAATAGACCAGGTGTGCCCCTTCAATTGCCGGGCAGTAGTTAGGATCAATAGACCAGGTGTGCCCCTTCAATTGCCGGGCAGTAGTTATGACCAATAGACCAGGTGTGCCCCTTCAATTGCCGGGCAGTAGTTATGACCAATAGACCAGGTGTGCCCCTTCAATTGCCGGGCAGTAGTTATGACCAATAGACCAGGTGTGCCCCTTCAATTGCCGGGCAGTAGTTATGACCAATAGACCAGGTGTGCCCCTTCAATTGCCGGGCAGTAGTTATGACCAATAGACCAGGTGTGCCCCTTCAATTGCCGGGCAGTAGTTATGACCAATAGACCAGGTGTGCCCCTTCAATTGCCGGGCAGTAGTTATGACCAATAGACCAGGTGTGCCCCTTCAATTGCCGGGCAGTAGTTATGACCAATAGACCAGGTGTGCCCCTTCAATTGCCGGGCAGTAGTTATGACCAATAGACCAGGTGTGCCCCTTCAATTGCCGGGCAGTAGTTATGACCAATAGACCAGGTGTGCCCCTTCAATTGCCGGGCAGTAGTTATGACCAATAGACCAGGTGTGCCCCTTCAATTGCCGGGCAGTAGTTATGACCAATAGACCAGGTGTGCCCCTTCAATTGCCGGGCAGTAGTTATGACCAATAGACCAGGTGTGCCCCTTCAATTGCCGGGCAGTAGTTATGACCAATAGACCAGGTGTGCCCCTTCAATTGCCGGGCAGTAGTTATGACCAATAGACCAGGTGTGCCCCTTCAATTGCCGGGCAGTAGTTATGACCAATAGACCAGGTGTGCCCCTTCAATTGCCGGGCAGTAGTTATGATCAATAGACCAGGTGTGCCCCTTTAATTGCCA
The DNA here is from genome assembly GCF_002113885.1 of Mizuhopecten yessoensis. Taxonomy (NCBI): domain Eukaryota; kingdom Metazoa; phylum Mollusca; class Bivalvia; order Pectinida; family Pectinidae; genus Mizuhopecten; species Mizuhopecten yessoensis. The sequence goes on along the minus strand of NW_018406955.1, from coordinate 187,857 downwards.
GGCAGTAGTTATGACCAATAGACCAGGTGTGCCCCTTCAATTGCCGGGCAGTAGTTATGACCAATAGACCAGGTGTGCCTCTGACTTCAGTTGTTGATCCTTTATTTGTATTCCTTCAATATGAAACTTAACACAGTTAAATGCTAACAATATTATAAGAATATATACCAAAGCGTTAAGAAGTAAGGCCAATCTGATCTCAAAATCCAAACATGGAGACAACGACAGTGACTTAAAGGTATGAGCGGAATAGTGGTACTCCTGCTTAAACGAAAGGGAAAAGTTTCCCTTTGTCAACTATAAACATTACTATACATCATAACATAATAACAAAAGGCAACGTTGTAATAATATAATAAAATCTAAACAGTCATCCCTGAGTTGGTATTAAAGATTGGTGCTAGCATGGATCCAAAAGTAAAATTTCTTCATAAAATATTTTCTATAATGTTAACACGTTTTGCCACAGGAAGTGATACCACTGACCTATGCTAGGGCAGCTTCAATACGCACGGCAAGATTGGTTAACAAATTATTCCGTCATTGTGATCTCTAATTCCTTAATTACGATTTTGATATTTTTACCATAGAAAGTTGGTTTTACGAGAACATATAATATCACATCTATAGCATAGATTACGACAATGGGTTTGTCAGAAGTAATTAACTACCCAAACATTGGGATAGATACCACTACGAAATCTCATTACAAACATGTCAGAGTTTCATCACCTTGGTCAAGTTTCACGAACGTTTCTTTACTCAAGTAAAATCTCTTCTAGTAGCTTAGGTTTTTTTCTCTATGGGAAATCGCTTTTAGAATAAAGGACAATTCTAACTTCAGTAATGTTTTTGAGTAATCTCTTCGGTTACGTAATATTTGTGAAACTTTGGCCGGTATCTTGTGCCTGTGTTTCCCTCTAGTTGAACTTTTCATAACCTTAAATACGGTAATGTATATTAAGTACAGTAAGCAGCGCGTCCTATTGTTCAGACTAGATTCTATCTCCATATTGAACCTCAATGATCTGTGGTATCAGTAACATTCTGATATGTATCTCGTTTGTCCTTGTTATCATGTAGATTATGGACTACATATGATCCCCCGTCTCCGCTCGCCCTATACAATGGATTGTCTTGTTATCAGCACCATCACTTGGTCAGTGGCTAGTAATTCCTGATTGAGCATCAAATGACTGCTTATTCGGGACGACAACTGATATATTGTCTGCTTCGGACACTGGTCATTGAACGCTGTCTTCATATTTCTCATTGTGATTAAATGGGCTTATCCGTCCAGTACAGAAAGATGTCCCCCCGTTTGTCTAAACGAGATTCCCATGTATATCCTCATGAGATTCCCATGTATGATGCCTTGTCAGTCTTAAGATGTTTCAATTATAAATGCCAGTGGGAATAAAATCGTCATGAAGTCAATCGCACGTTGTTATTGATGTTGCAATGAAGTATGGATGCTTTTGAAAACAGTATATTTCAGAAAATAATATTCTAAAATTGGAGTAAGAATGAGGTTAAGATTACTATAACGGTGGTGTTACGGTGGGCGTGTAGAGGGTGATGGGGATTGATCATTGTGGGTTTAGTGCTGATAGCTCTTTTTTGTGTTGATTGCTGGTCAAGTATCATCATAGATCAGAGAAGCGTACACGGATCATCTCACAATGCGCTTGTCAATATAAGTCATAAGCCGGTTCTAAAGAAATGTCGACTATACGGATATAAATGATACTACTACTAAACTCTAGTGGGTATCAAATCAACATAGTTGTCAGACGCATATACAACTCAGTTACCGGTGTCGGTGATATAAATGAAATATTTCCGTGAATTTCCATTAATTTTCCTGTGTGTTAAGCTTCATGTCTCCTTAAAGTGCGATAATGATGATACTCTCTTAAAATATGATAAACTTAAATAAAGTTAGTTTTCGATCGTTATGTTTCCTTTCTTCCTGAATGAGTAAAATACTAGCATCCCCTGTCTGCGGAGTTAACACGTCAGTTGTAATTCACTAGCCTCTCCTGTCTATGGAATTTATACGTCAGTAGTGTAGTGACAACATAATCAAAAGTATCGACCATCATATCACACAAAGAATTAACATATTCCTCACGAGATCATACTGGCGACAATAAAGCTTGTCCAAAGTCTGCATATTTTGGAAACCATGTGTGGTATGTTTCTCCGTCGGTAGTCGACATATATCAAAGAATAATGATTTTCGGTGCGAGCTCTTGGATACCGAATCTAGAGGAAACAGGGATGTTACTGTCAGGAAATGGAAAGTTCACGATAGGTAAGTCGAAATCGTCCCGCTTATCGTACAGCTTAGTAGGGAGCCGTCCCTGTTGGTCATGTTGTGCATCAGGATCGAGGAGAGAGAATGAAGTAGAAGAGTATGTAGTGTATTTATTTCAAGTTCAGGAGGGTATATAAATTAATGTTGTCAATAAATGTCTTGCTTTTTAAAGATAGCTTATCGTCGATACATCGGAATGCGAAATTGAAGGATTTGGCTGGTTTTTTGTTTCCAGTCCTGATAAGTTCATCAATAAAATCAGCTGTATATGAAAAGAACAACAAATTGACCAAAATATGTGTACAATCTGTTCCCCTTAAAATTCCTTCAGTCTTCTCAAAAACCTTCGCATCGATCTACACAAACATACCGTGAACCAGGCACTCAGTCATTCTCACAATTGTGTCCTCGCGACCACTCTCTCCTGCCCGTTAAGTTTATAGACATTAAGTTAATTTGAACTCCAGAGCCTTTTCTTTTAGAATCGTGCTTTACAGGTAAGATGCGACCTGATGATATATAAATTACATACTAGGTAGAATGGTCATTCCCGTAACGCTGTAGTACAACATGTCTTTCCCTTTACCTTCAGTTCCACTGCTGAATCCTAGATGGACGAAAGTATGGTGTAGTATAGATGACTTTCTTTGGTTTTCTACAACGACATTCTAGTGCATTCTACTTTATATATCTAGTGGTTATTATAGGCAGTCGATGACCTACCCTCCTAACTTTGACAGAAGTCATCTGTACGATGACAGCAGGTTACACGTGAAAGGCTTACTCCTCTGGAGAACATAGCTTCTCCTCCGTCTTTTATACCTTCCCGTCTTTGATGGTGGTTTTATTTTGATGTCCATAGTTTTGACGATTATATAAACAGGAAGACTGCCGAAGTGTGATACATGTACACATAACTGTAGTTAAGTACAGTGAGGTATTGTTGTTACTTTGGAACTGAAACGGTAGAAAAAAAGAAAAAAAAAAGATAAAGTGCACTTATGATGTAGTTATGAGTACGCCAATGACTGTGCAGGGGATCTGAGCCGTGAAGTCCTCTAGTGGTTAGCATTTTCTTCTTGCTACTGTAGAAGGTTCGATTTAGTGTGTGTCACGATTACTGTTGTTGTCATGGCATACGTATTTCATGATTTCGTCCTGGTGTGTTGCACTATAATTCTACCATTTTACCTTATTAAAATACATTATATCCAAAACAAAATTGTAATTTGAGAAAAACCAAGCGATATACTTTTTGTTACGTTTCGAATGACGGTTTCTCTTTCATCCGTATTCCACGGTTTAGCCCCATATCAACTGTTTCTTTAGATTGGTAAACAGTATTCTCACCCAAACTTTATATCGTCTTAGTCTGACGCACCAATTCATGTGTCCTGGCTGAAATTATTATACGGGTTCGATGTACATGTAGTTTTATTGCGCTCCGTTATCGGCAAATAACGCCCGTCTAGGACCATGTATACAGACCATTTCACATATTTCTGTGTAGCTCTGATGCATGATTGATGAGACCCTCTGCCTAGATTCCGATCCAGGATTTCGTTCCTGCGTTTCCTAACCACTTTCACTATAAACCAGCCGGTACACATGATTCGGGGGTGATTTCTGCTCCCGTTAGAACTGTATTTGAGTATATTCCGTCGTCCTAGTGGTCTGCAAATATGTGATCAATCAAAAACATACTAACATAAGACTCCCATTCAATGTCTTAAACGGATAATATATACTTGCCATGATGGGTTTCCTCGTTTCTCTCGTAGGATTTGATCGATTTGTGTGTATATGTTCTCCATAGAATATAATGAATTCATTTCCATAACAAGTTAGGGGAAAAAAAGGGTATTTGATTGTATGACGATGACGGGTCTATCTATATGGAAATATTGCCTGGGAATGCTTTCATTTTTTTTTCATCAGACATAGCTTTAAATTCAAAACATAGATGCGCAACCATGCTTCCGTATTCTCGTTAGTATCGGGAAAACTACAACATGATATGGTGGTAATGATGCCGTTTCTATATAGTGCAGAATTACACCATAACCGCCAATACATTTACATTGTACGTTTAATGGTTATGTCCGTTTAATGAGGCCATCCTCACGGAGCAATAAAGACGCGCCAATCAGAATAAAGATTACTTGCGTGTTTGAGTTGTATGTGGCACAGATGAGTTTATTCGCATGAGGCCATCTGCAAACTTTATCAAAAGTATGAAATATTAATTGATTTTATACCATACCTAACCGTGAGTAGGGAAACACTGCCGAGAAGTATGAATCAATATCATATCGCAGTCGGGTTGTATCGGGAAACTGTGAACGACTAACGATGGGGGATGTTCATCCTATCAGTAAAACAAAAAAGGAGGAATGATTAATGATTAACTATAATGCACGTGAACAGTACAAGGGTCGGTAGTATAAGAGACCAAGCCTCTTTAGCCAATCAACAAAACACTGGTGGAGTAAATGTTTACTTCTATTTTTTTTTTTTTTTTTGCATCGACGTATAATTATCAATTTTTGTTCAATAAATGTTTGCTAACTCCCTAGTTCTAGGTTCTATGATTGACTCTGTTGGTGGGCTATCAGTCCTAACGGTTGGCCGTAACCTTGTATCTGGTGGACTATCAGTCCTAACGGTTGGCCGTAACCTTGTATCTGGTGGGCTATCAGTCCTAACGGTTGGCCGTAACCTTGTATCTGGTGGGCTATCAGTCCTAACGGTTGGCCGTAACCTTGTATCGTGTGGGCTATCAGTCCTAACGGTTGGCCTTAACCTTGTATCTGATAGGCTATAAGTCCTAAATGATGGTTATAACATTGTAACTGGTGAACCATCAGTCCTAAAGGTTGACCATAACCTTCTAACTAGTGGGCTATCAGTCCTAAAGGTTGGCTATAACATTGTAACTAGTGGGCCATCCGTCCTAAAGGTTGGTTGTAACCTTCTTACTTGTGGGCTTTCAGTCCTAAATTTGACCATTACTTTGTACATGTATCTGGATTTTGTTCCAGCACGGTTAACACTTAATACTAGTTCAGAAAATAAATACGAGTTGAAGTCAAAAATTGTATTACTTTCGTCATAAGTGGTTTAAAAAATTGTTATGTTGCTGTAAGTATACAGGTAAGTCGGAACAATTAAGACAAAGGTCTGTTTCTCCTGATTTAAGTGCCACGGATGAGTGATTTGTTGTAATGAATAATAACTTCGGTTGGCTTTCAGACTCAACTTACCAAAGCAATTCGAAGTGTTGTATCATTTACTTGTGGAGTTTGTTTTATAATGTGTATTATCATATAAGTATTAGAGTTAGATAATTTGTGATGTTCTTATTCATGTAGTTGTTTTATTCTCGATTTATGCATTATTCAACGTGTTACATCACTAGTATTGTTATCTATACCTGTGATGATTGTCTACATTGTTTTTTTGTGTTACATTATTTTTGGAGTTACATCACCTGGGTTGATTGTCCACATTACTTGTGATGTTTGAGATAGTGATTGATAACACTAATAATAATTAAGATTTATGCATGCCAGTGCCGACCGAATGTTTCTTAAATGCCAAATTAATGTTTCTTCTATAAATGCATGTTTTACAAGCTCACTTTGTTTATTCATAGGGTTGCCTATCAACGTCATCTGTTGAGGTGTGTCACAGATAGAAATGTTTTGTGACCGACTTGATTTCAAGTTTTGTAATTCTATTGCGTTCCTTTATCTTGATTCCATATGCAATTTACCACTATCAGGTATAACGACCTTCCTATGACATTCTATGATTGTCACTTATAATCATGTCTTGATTTGTTTGTAGATGCTGTTGTAATGATGGCTGATAACGTCACGACGACAACCCTCGATACTGCCAGCTCAGGGGCGATAACACTATTTGGGATAGCACTGTTCTGTACTATCGGAAATCTTGGAGCTATGACAATGATTATTTTCAACCCACGTTACAGAAAAACGTCCATGGCAATTTTGTGTCATCACTGTTTTCTGGACCTGCTGAAGTCGCTCTACTGTTTCCCATACGCCTACAGTTTGTGGACATCCATAGAAATCCCATACTGTAGCTTCATTGGGTCCTCCTATGTGTTTATAATGACAACGTCAGCGTACAATATGCTAGCTCTCGTTGTTAACGAAGAATACGAATTAAGTCTAGCGGACGATAAAAACAAGAAAGGCGATAGGCCGTGTATATTTTTCGGGATACTTATCATCTGGTTTATGAGCCTGCTTCTCAATCTCGGCGTTGCAATCATTCCTTCCAACACAACATTCATCAAGGAAACTGGAAATTGCATGTTTCTTTATGGAGTTCCGAACGGTTTTGTATTACACCTTCTATGGATTACTTTGGTTTCCATGGCGATAATTCTGGCACTTACAAGTTTCTTCCAAATCTACAGGAGAATAACTGTGCTAACGAAGGAAGCAAGATGGAGCTATATACACAGGTCATTAAGTGGGGACTTCGAAAGTGAAGCTCAGGAGGAACCAGCAGTAAATTATCAACAATTTAAAAACGAAAAATACAGAAAATCACATTTGCAATTTCATTTGAGGAGAGTTCTGATGTATATTTCTATGGTTACGTCGTTCGCGTTGTTTTGGTACCCGTTATTTTTCCTCACTGTCTTCGATCCTGGATTCAACGAGTCTCGCAAAATGTACAGAATTTTAACAATTACCGCCTGGAGCCAACCCGTCTCCACGCCAATCTTCTGTGGCATGATATTGCGTGATGTCCGGAGACGAGACAGCATGATCCGGGAGTTGTCCTCCAGTTCCTTCCCAATGCGACTCCGGGAAAGCAGCCGCAGGAACGGACCAACAAACATAGATGAACTGGAAACATTTGACCTCGGAATCTCCAATGCGGACTTCGACCAAAGTGGAAGGACACCGGAACACGAGAAGGTCACTGCCTCGTCCCATGTGTCACCTGAGAGTATACCGGGTGAGAGCGGGTGTCAACCATCAGCGTCTTTTTCACCTGCTAGGTCAGACACGGGCAGAACCTACCGAATGAGTCAAGTATAGACGAATGTGTTCATTCATGGGCGTGTACAGCGAAAATAACTCTATTCATGTCGAACCTACATACATTTAATAATGTTTAAATGTTTTGTACTTTTGTTCCGAGTTGTTGTCATTAGCTATATTTGATAGGTGTCATATGATGTGACAATGAGGGTGAATTAAATTATTTCCATAAGATTATTACACTTTAACGCAACACAAACTGTGTGACGATAACAACATCGAAAGACGGACAGACAATCATACATACATTTCAAAGGTAACTACAACTTCTGTGCTGTAAGTGAATCGTCAGACAGGAAGTCTAGCACTACACTTATAATGTAATAATATCATCCGTGTGACACACACATCACCACATCCTTATAACTACAACTTATGTGTGTCTCATAGATAACCCCCATCTATAGCTACATAACTCCCGTTTGACACACAGATCAACACACACTTTTGACTATAAATTCCCTGTGACACACAGATCACTCCACAGCTATAACTATAATTTCTGTGTAACACTAAGGTCACCCAACACATATAACTATACTGTAACCTCTGTGTGACACACATATCACAACACACCTATAACTTTAACTTCTGTGTGACACACAGATCACTCCACAGCTATAACTATAATTTCTGTGTAACACTAAAGTCACCCAACACATATAACTATACTGTAACCTCTGTGTGACACATATATCACTCCACACCTATAACTACAACTTCTGTGTGACACACAGATCGCTCCACACTTATAACTATAACTTCTTTGTGACACGCAAATCACTCCACATCTATATATTTAACTTCTGTGTGACACACAGATCACTCCACACCTATAACTTTAACTTCTTTGTGACACGCAAATCACTCCACACCTATAACTTTAACTTCTGTGTGACACACATATCACTCCACACCTATAACTTCTGTGTGACACACAGATCACCCCACACCTATAACTTCTGTGTGACACACAGATCACTCCACAGCTATAACTTCTGTGTGACACACAGATCACTCCACACCTATAACTTCTGTGTGACACACATATCACCCCACACCTCTAACTTTAACTTCTGTTTGACACACAGATCACTCCACACCTATAACTTCTGTGTGACACACAGATCACCCCACACCTATAACTTCTGTGTGAAACACAGATCACCCCACACCTATAACTTTAACGTCTGTGTGACACACAAATCACCCCACACCTATAACTTTAACGTCTGTGTGACACACAGATCACCCCACACCTATATATTTAACTTCTGTGTGACACATAGATCACCCCACACCTATAACTTTAACGTCTGTGTGACACACAGATCACCCCACACCTATATATTTAACTTCTGTGTGACACACAGATCACCCATACCTTCAACTTTAACGTCTGTGTGACACACAGACCAGTCGACACCTATAACTATAAATTCTGTGTGACACACAGATCACCCCATGCCACACCTATAACTTTAACTTCTGTGTGACACACAGATCACAGATCTTTTACTAGCTGTGGAGAGGCATACCAGTCTCATATCAGGATATATATCATCATGTGAAACTACTAAAATCACAGTACAAACTCCCTGGTAATATATTTTAGAAGATTATGAATGAGAAAATATAGGCTTAGTTACCGAAATTGACTAATGAACTTTAGAGGATGGGCCAATTCATAACATTCTGTGATGTTATGAATGCGCTAGATATGTTATAAACATTGAAACTTAAAAGTGAAATAATGTTTATGACATGTCTATCTTTTTAAAACAACATTAAATGTCAAGAAAGGAGGCACGGTAGTCTAGTGGTAGGACGCCGGGCTAGTGACCGAAGGGTTGCGGGTTCGAGTCACGGCACGGCACGGCACGGCACGGCACTGCATTGTACATTGTATCTTTGGGCAAGATATTTAACTTCGCTTGAGTACGTGGTTGGGCAGTGCTAGAAGTGTAGAATGCTAGCTAGCGCCGGAATGGCAGCACCGCAGGGAGTTGAGAAAGATATTGGCTGATTGCAATGGCTCTATAACCACGGATAATAATTTGTGAAACGCTTTGATACGACCTACGAACTAGGTTCTGATAAAGCTGTATATAAGAACCTCGAATTATTATTATTATTATTCTTAAGAAAGGACCCTATGAGTTTTGTACATTGCCATAGCCACAATCATCTTGTTGCGGGACCGACATGCCTCTCCACGGTTTATAAAAGAAAATTAAGCTCCGCATGACCAAGTTATATGAATGAATATTATATTAGATAATATGTTATTTCGTAGAATTTCGTTAGATCGATAAAGTAATTGGCATGTTAAAAGTACGAGGCCTATTTTTATGGAAACATCAGACTATATAGCTTATTATTGGCTAAATAAACCTTATGGGAAATTTTGATTAGTAATGTACAAGTTCAGTTGATTCAAATTATATTTGTGAATTCCGATTTTAATTGCGGTATTTGATTATGATTTACTGTATCAGGGGTTAAAATTAAGAGTGACTATAGCCTTGTGCGGGGGCTTATCGAACCTTCGAGATGCCTCGACAACAATAGTCACATTTGGCCTAGATAAATGTTTAACCGCGTCATGACAGTCCCCTCAGGAACAACCAAAGCAGCAGTTGAACATGTTATGTAAATAACAACATCTGACAGACAACATTTATCATGCTATTACCAGCTACAACCCTTCGTCAATTTTATGAGTATCGTAAACTTGTCAATTAACGAGCATCTTACTCACTTAACTCATTCACCCCTGAAACTTTATAATGGACTATTCAAACCTTGGAATGGAAGAGTTAAAATGCGTCTTCAGGGGTGCATGAGTTAAGACGTAAACGTTCACATCCTTTCTGCTCTATGGTAAAATACACGACAACTTTCGATTTAACAAACGTTTATATGATTAAGTCAATGTTACGTAACGAACTGTTCTCCACTGAGAAATTTAGGCTACCGAACAAGTGTTTGTGAATTCAATAATCATAAAATTCAAACGTTTGTTTAGACCTACCAAACACTGGTATTTGATATTTTATTGAAGGATTTCGGTAAAATCATTTTGATTACAATTCCATGTCACTTTTAAAAAGTATCAAATGCATATTATTCAATACTTTTTCATCTGTTTGACAGCAATGTTTTGCATTTAAATAATGCTGTCAATGTCAACCATGGTACGTATACAACAGCAGGTGTGTACATGTATCAACAATGGTACGTATACAACAACAGGTGTGTACATTGACAGCAATGTTTTGCATTTAAATAATGCTGTCAATGTCGACCATGGTACGTATACAACAGCAGGTGTGTACACGTATCAACCATGGTACGTATACAACAGCAGGTGCGTACATGTATCAACCATGGTACGTATACAACACCAGGTGTGTACATGTATCAACCATGGTACGTATATAACAACAGGTGTGTACATGTATCAACCATGGAACGTATATAACAACAGGTGTGTACATGTATCAACCATGGAACGTATATAACAACAGGTGTGTACATGTATCAACCATGGTACCTATACAACAGCAGGTGTGTACATGTATCAACAATGGTACGTATACAACAACAGGTGTGTACATGTATAAACCATGGTACGTATACAACAACAGGTGTGTTCATGTATCAACCATGGTACGTATACAACAGCAGGTGCGTACATGTATCAACCATGGTACGTATACAACAAAAGGTGTGTACATGTCTCAACCATGGTACGTATACAACAACAGGTGTGCACATGTATCAAACATGGTACGTATACAACAACAGGAGTGTACATGTATCAACCATGGTACGTATACACCAACAGGTGTGTACATGTATCAACCATGGTACGCATACAACAACAGGTGTGTACATGTATCAACCGTGATACGTATACAACAACAGGTGTGTACATGTATAAACCATGGTACGTATACAACAACAGGTGTGTACATGTATAAACCATGGTACGTATACAACAACAGGTGTGTTCATGTATCAACCATGATACGTATACAACAGCAGGTGTGTACATGGATCAACCATGGGAGGTATACAACAACAGGGGTGTACATGTATCAACCATGATACGTATACAGCAGCAGGTGTGTACATGTATCAACCATGGTACGTATGCAACAACAGGTGTGTACATGTATCAACCATGATACGTATACAACATCAGGTGTGTACATGTATCAACCATGGTACGTATAAAACAACAGGTGTGTACATGTATCAACCATGGTACGTATACAACAACAGGTGCGAACATGTATCAACAATGGTCTAACAAATGTATGGACACATGAACTGCAACACCTAAAGTCTATACAACAGTATGGATGTATGGCGTTAATGGTGATCTTACATCTTCTGTGCATGTCCTGGTTAATGGCAATATAAATATTTATTAAGCTGGATAGTGCTTAACTCCACCATCCCCGATTGGCCTTGATTTTATTACATATCATATTCGGTAGAATTCAATGTAACAGTATATCACACCTTACATTTTACTTTAAAGGGGAATCTGTATGGTGTTAAAGTTATCTGCATGTTGAGAGGCCTCTTTTTTACAACATCAATAAAAAATGATAGTATTAGTGCATCAATAGTTCCTCAATTCCATATACTAGGTTTATATAGATAATGACATTTCTAAATTCACTTTAGATGTGGGTTTTAATTCTGGGACGAAATGACGAAAGGACGAAATGACGAAAGGACGAAATGACGAAAGAACGAAATGACGAAAGAACGAATGACGAAAGAACGAAATGACGAGAGAACGAAATGACGAAAGGACGAAATGACCATACGGCGAAGCAGTAAGGTTTTTTTTGTCTGTTTGGATTGACTTAATACATTAAAAAATAGACGTTTACTTCTTTGTATTTCATGTGAAAATTTTATATCCGACGGTAGCTGACTTTGCTTAATGTCCCCGAGTCTGGCCGTAAGGCACGGTAAACAAGAAATTATATTTTCAGTATAAATTATCCGTAGTTTCTCCAAAGATGTAAATTTTAAACGTTATACAAGGTTTTACTGGCACTTTTCCCTCGTATTTCTACATGTTTTGGTCCAGTTAAGATATGGTTTACGCCTTTAGTACCGTTAATGTGTGGACGAAATGACCATAAGGTGCTGTTAAAATGTTGACTTTGTTCGGCTCTCTGCATGTATCGACATACTATACTCTGTTTTATACGTCTAAGTATTTCTATTGATTTAAAATAAAGGTGTAATTTAAATAGAGAAATAACTATATGGCATTATGATATGAGTACTGAAAGGGATCATATTTTAAATTACCACTTAAGATAACTTATAGTTATTGATATCTGCCCTATAGACCATACGTCTGTATCACAGGGACCTGCGAATTGGTTACATCTCACAGGGACCTGATAATTGGTTACAGCTATATTTGGACCTAAACTAAGGTGTTTAGAGTAATTTTAAACATTTTATGGTTTTGGGTCAGTTTTCGGTAAATGACCTAATGATGATGATGATAACATCTCAGGTCCCTGTGGTCTGTATATTATATCACATCAAACTCACGCCGTGTTTTGATCTAATATAACACGCAGTCTGGTTATCGTACGATTTCGTCATGACCAACTAACTACGTCCTGCTAAGTATTCAAATAACATGTGCCTTTGACACTAAAACTGTACGCCAATCTCTTCCTAACCGTTTCAATTTCACCAATATATATAAGACCGGTCCTCATTAAGGACATGGCGTCGCTCCACATTCGTGGTTGTCAACGGTTACAAGAACTGTCCTCTATCGGATGTAATGACACAAATGCTTCCATTCCTCTGTCGTAACCTACACAGATCACCAGTGTCCGAATGGTGCGGGCGGCTCCTTAGCCAGATCAATCGCTCATTCCTTTTGACCTCCTCGACAAAATGCCTAGTTTCCCGGAGACGCTGTAACCTATACCGTGACGTAACTGACCGGCCTATTTGTAAGCCACATATTGTTGTTGCCTAGAAAGTCTTGTAATGGAAAAAAACATGTACAGTGTACTTATAAAACAACGAATCAACATATCAACTAAAAAATTTTCATTCCCTAGTCCTGTAGGTAGACTTACTATGATAGTCAGTAGTGTTTGTGGTAATGTAAGGATTCGAAGTACTCTGGACTCGAGATTAGCTCCGACCTTCTTGATACTGTCTCATCATGACTTTCTTTACATATGTTTGACTCAAAGAATGAATAGTTAGTATCTCAGAAGTACAGGGTATATTTCGGCATGGGCGAGGAAAGACAAATGATCCGAGCTTAGCGATATATCAGCGTCTTGACTGACTCGGCACATTGTGGCGTAGTTAATTGTGTTCAGCGGTTTAGATTAGAGACACTTGTCATGCACCCTTTGCTGTACTTTTTCGAAAGTGAAGAATCTCATTCCGGATATCAACAAAAATAAAAATGACAAAAGTCAAACATCTGGACATATTTACACTATTCGCTGATTGTGTCTGTAGCTGTGTATGTATCTTTATTTGAGATCGTATCAAAGCTGCAATGTGTATATGTAGGTTCAGTGAAAACTGTAGTTACATATTGATGCCTAAAATTTGGAGTTATCTCCCCTACACCACTGAGACCTAGCACTTTCAAGAATAGACTGGACAAAATATGGAAAAATCAGGAAATACTCTATAATTATAAGGCAACCATAGATGGAAGTGAACTCTAATAGTTAAACATGAGAACATATTACATGTATAATAGAGTCCGGTGTAGAGGAACATATTGTTCCTGTACTGGAAAATAACTATAACTATAACTATAACTATGTTTTTAACTTCTACTCTTCCTACCGTCCCGAATAGCTTTGTTGAAATGATAATATGTAACATAAAATATAATAAGACTCACGTCACCAACTAAGAAAACATTAGACAATGGAAACAAGAAACAGGAGAAACAAATGTGAACTTTAATATCGAAACCAATCGTATTGTAAATTAATATTACACTTTAAACCTACATAATAAAAATGTATAAATTACATCTAAAAATATAAATTTAAAGGTTACAACAAATGAAGGGAAGGTTCGGAACACATTCAAAAACTACAATTCAGAGTCCATGGTACTGATGTAAGTACAATGGAGAAAATGTATTCGTGATGTTGATAATAATATAAGAATGTGATATAGCAAAGATAGAATTCACCACATAAATAATTTAACCATACGAAATATCTACATGATATAAAATCAATTGTTTCTTATGTTACCACGAATAATAGAAAGCTTTAAGATATGAAGTAGTTTTAAATCAATAATGTGAGATATGGGGATAGATGGACCCTAGTGACAATGGTTAGCAACATGGATGTAGAGGTCACAGCTTGTGATGTTTACGAGAGCAGAAATGGTAAAACAATTAAGTTTGTCTAATTTTAGAACCAATCCGTTCATTTATATAGACAACAACACGACGTAGTTACATATCACAAAAGATAACACTGAAAAGAAATGTTCGGATTCGCCGACAGTTTTGTCCTATGTCTGTTCCTGTGATTACCGTTGTAATATTCAACGAAACCGCTTCTAAAAAAACACAATCCATCTCTGACGCCATTTTGAAATTTTAATGACATCCGGGGCATGCACAAAGTTGCAAAGTTTTTGCCGTTATGTGGATTTTTGCCATTTTGTTTAAGTTTTTTTCACTGTTGTTATCACTTCTCTGTTTATAAATCTATTTGAATATAATAGGCATCCAACGAACATGTGTTTGTTCTGATGCAGTGTCCATATAGGACTGGGTGGAGGAGTACTATGCCTCCAAAACGAACACGTATATATTACACACAAAACCAAAAAAAAAAAAAAAAAAAATCGATATCGACTATATCATGACAAATAAAGCAAAATAAGAAGCCCTACTAGTGAAAATACAAATATAGGTCAAGCAAGGGACGGATGATATGCGATGATGTAAATTATATCCGGCTCCAACTCTCCCAAATAAATTTGTATTGAAATGTAAGTCTATGTGTTTTCCTTAATAGTTCCTGGTACCAGCAGTACCTCTGGACGGAGTAACATATCCCCTGCGTATTATGTGGCTGGAACTGGATATTCCGGAAGTGTCGTATATAGTCGGTGGAGAGGAGAAGGTCCAGTACAGCGTACTCGCACCCCTCACAGTTCAGTGTTATTAAGTCAACGTCATTCTTCCTCACCGACATCTTTTCAAAAAAAATTGTGGCATTCACAATCCTTGACTCTGTGTTGTTTTTATTTTGTTCTTTGTCAAAAATTGATGCCGCATCATTATTTTCGTCGTTCATATAAAACACGCCATCACTAACGTCAATTCCAAAATTATAAACTACAACGTTCGGCGAGGAAACGAATTTCTTGGTCAACACATGGAAAAACTTTTTAACAGGTTCCAACACGACGTAAGTTCCGGGTTGATACCTCGAGTTGAGTTCTTGGACATCCAAGCCGTTATGACCTCCCGCCTCAATGACGAAACTACTCTTGTTCAGATACCGATGGCTCGACCAACGTATAGACGGATCATGTATTGCTAAATCGAGTTCCCGTTTTTTGTCCGACTCGAAATTTAAAACACAAGTATTCACTCTCGCAGTTTGCTTTGCTGTCATGGTACCACCAAAGTCTGTGTATGTATTATTGGACGCACACCTCCGCCTGGGATATCGTGGAATGTAACCCGGATGTTTATTGTCTTGACAGTCACTAAAATCAGGGTCAGTGTAGCTTCGGCCACTTGTGATTCGGTCGACGTCCGCCTTGTCCACAGTTGGACATGTAGGTGTAACCATGGTAGGGACTGTATAGAAGAGGTTCTGGACCAGAAGACAAAGGACAAAGCCAAACACTGCTGATATCACTGTATTCATGCTCGTTCTTTTCTGAAACATATAATAGATGGTTGAATTAGTCGACATAATTTGAATTTGAAATTAAAGGTGATACTTTTAGCAAAGAACATATGCAGCTGTATAAAAAGAAACGATAAATCGAACCCTAAGGAAACACGAGCTTGTTAAGCTATAACTAAAATGTGTAAACAAGTTTGACATGCATGATATTTCGTAAAATCCGTGCCAGCATAAATTCAAGCTATAAAACTGCGACCAACTTAATAACAATAATAATAATAATAATAGTCTTTATTTAAACTTCATTACATATTGAGTCAAAGACTCGTCTCCCATATGGTCAAGCATATTAAAAAATGTACATTATATACTTCGGCCTAACTATGACGTCAATAATTAGAGTCTACTTCCAATGGTCTTATTTGTTAACACTAATATCAAATATCAAATCAAATGTGTTGAAGTATAGTGTTGCTGTTATATGAGATATTTGTGTTTGGTATGAAATTTATTTAAACATCAGGAAATAGGAAAAAATACATATGCAAATTTCATACGAACAAAATGATTTAAAAACAGAACATGACCAGGATATTGTTTAGACATAGTACAACATATGTGCTTAAGGTGGCTCCACACATCGTCATCAGCGTCCATTTTCGTAACGTACTTCCGGAAAAAGTACAGCTCGGACTCAATTATCTTGATCGAAATGTGCATGTACACCGTGTCGTCATTTCCGCATTGCGTATCGGGCATTCAATATCGTAGTGCAAATTATAGTTCCACCTGGGCCCTTTTCGTTTAAACGGTCAAACCGATCGGACCACTGTTGTTCGTTTATTAAATAAGGTGGGACCTAGTAATCTGATGCTGCTTTCAGGCGAGCCTTGAGAAAGCCTTGCAAGGCCTGCATACACATTTGCAGGTCCGCCAGGATTTATACTCGAAATTGTTACATTTATAAACGGTCAAACCGTTTGCTCCGCATAAACGAACAGGCCCCTGGTAAACAATAGTACACGTGCGTGCCGATGATATGTCAACACTCGATATCGAGATTTTACCGGGAAATGTATAATCAAACGTACTTTAGGAATAAAGCTTTCCAATTCATAGACATAAACAGACTCACGGGTAGACAGTGACATGGTACCAAACGACCTCAAGAAGGTTATATAGGAAACGCATGGAATGCGGACGTACCGACCTCACATGTGCATATCGCGTGCTTACACGAGTTCATAAGCTCGAGGTCGTTACGATTTTCGCTGTTACAATCGTGTTTACAAATGAAATCTTCTTACTCTGTGAAAATAATGTTTTGTAAAATATCAAGATACCTTTGAAATGCATGTGTGAGTGCACGTGAGAACGGCATAACATGCGATAGCCTCTGGTCACATATGTACCTGACATGTAATTATAAATATACCGTGAGTTAGCGGACTGTGGAATGATGTCCAAAGTGTATACATGACTGAGGGTAATTTGGTTCCATTAAAGAACAATAAATTGATAATTTGGATATCATATTTTTGATTTATTTCCAGCATTTTTGTTATATGTAAACAGAGTCAACTGTCTTTGTGTAAATGTCACCCCTCTGCAAAAAGTTCCGATTGTTTTCAAGGAAGATAACTCTCACCCAGATAGAAGTGATTGTAAAATGTAAAATAAATTAATTATAAAGCCATTGTGTATATTTTGTTCAATTTCCCATTCTCTATGTATAGATCGTTGTGTCCTGTTTGCTTTTAGCTTGTAGATAATCACTTTTATCCGTACAAATTCAATAAAAAACACTTTGTGTAACATGTGTTACCTATTTTGTGATAAATAAAATATTTGTAGGGTTAATTAGAAATGCTTCTTTTCATTTTATTTTTGTTGTCATTGTTCCGAACAATGCCACACACACAAAAAAACGGAAAATATTAAAATTGACGAAAATTCAATTGTTTGGTATTTTTTCCAAAAAAGTCCCCAAACTATCGGAATGTTTAGATTTTCATAAAATCAACTCTACGTAGTTGCATAACCATTATATGAAAGTTTCAACGAATTCGTCCACATATCATCATCATCATCATCATCATCATCATCATCATCATCATCATCATCATCATCATCATCATCATCATCATCCTTATATCAGCATCATTCATACATCATCATCATCATCATCATCATCATCATCATCATCATCATCATCATCATCATATAATCATCACTATATTCGTCCATATATCATCATCATCATCATCATCATCATCATCATCATCATCCATATATCATCATCATCATCATCATCATCATCATCCATATATCATCATCATCATCATCATCATCATCCATATATCATCATCATCATCATCATCATCTGAAATATATGACAACCTTTAACAATGATAAGTCACCTGCTTACCACAGAGTTCCAATATATAGGAAAAGCTCTTACAAGTAGAAAACAGGCTTAAGAGAGAAGTTTAGAGATACGAAGGAGATATGTTAGAAATAGTCAGACGAAACAACCCTAGACAATTCTATAAATATTTTGGTAAAAGAAAAATCCCTGTTTCTGCTGCTTCATCAAATATTGTCTTTGATGATTTTTTATCTCACTTTAAAAATCTTAATATCGGACAATCTGAAAGTATCGAAAATATTATAGAAGAAAAGTGTGAGGCAGGTTATGAGGAGTTAGATAAAACTATAACAGAAGATGAAATTGTAGTTGCAATCAGAAAATTAAAGGGAAACAAAAGCTGTGGTGAAGACAAAACCCTAAATGAGCTATTTTTAGATTGTAAAAATGAACTTTTATCATGTATAACTAAAATTTTCAATAATGGTTTCAAATCTGGGTATTTTCCAGAAGCCTGGTCCAAAGCATGTGTTATTCCAATACATAAAAAGGGAGATATTGATGACCCTATCAACTACAGAGGCAGTTCTTTATTTAGCTGTTTGAGCAAATTATTTACTGGAGTGTCAAATCAGAGGCTACTTAAGGAGGCTCCACCCTTTCGCAATTAGCCAGCAGAATTCAACGAAAGTTTCACATAATGGTTTTGTCACTATGTAGAGATGATTTTATAAAAATCTAAGCATTCCGATAAACTGGGATTTTTTTGTGTAAAAAATACCGATTTTTTTTTTTGTCAAATTCAACACTTTCACATTTTTTGAGCGTATGGCATTGTTCAAAACTATTGCAACAATAAAATAATGAAAAGAAACATTGATAATCAACCCTACACATATTTTATTTATCGTACAATATCTACAACATGTTACAAAAAGCGTTTTTTATTGAAATTGTATGGATAACAGTTACTAAATACAAGCTAAAAGCGAACAGGACACATAGTTTCATACAAAAATACTAAAAAATTGAACCAAATACAAACAAAGTCTATTTGTTTATTTTAAATTTTACAATAATTTTGATCCTGATGAGAGTTGTCTACCTTGAATAAAACCGGAACTTTTTGCAGAGGGATAGAATTTATACAATGACACTTATTTTCTTTGCTATACCAAAAACGACGGAAATAAATTAAATTACTATATCTAATTGTCAATTTACTGTTCTTTTATGGAACAAAATTACTCTCAATCATGTACACTTTGGACGTCATTCCAAAGCCCGCTTACGCATGGTATATTGTAACGCACCAAGGTTTTGGGGCGTTGCGTTCCGTCTAATTCACCGACCAGCGAGAATCCTTAAAATTATATCGGCCGCTACCGGAAATAATCAAGGGGGCTTCTGGGATAAAGCACTTTTGTTCCCGACTTCAGCCAGGTAAGCAGCACTTTTTCAGCTGTCTAAATCCAATGATTTAATTACTCTATGTCGCCCATCCTTCCAGAATCCGGGGTTGTAAACATTTACTGAACATTTATTGTTAGGTCCTCGGTAGTATTTTTGTACTATGGCGTTAGTTTAATAGGGAAATAGCGAGGTGAACTTAGAGATATTTTTGCGGGAGACATGCCGGTCGTCATACCGTTTGAAGGAGAGATGTTATGCATTCTCCGCCCTTTATGTTCTGGACATGCCGTGGTTGTGTCTATGAGCGGTAGGCTCCTCTAGCCCACATGAAGGCGTGTGGCGGAATGTAGAAGGGTTAACGGAAAAGCTATTGAGCGGAAGTGATAGCCGCATGTCCTCGTGCACGTGTTTGAGTTATCTCGAGGAGGGCTTTAGGATATAGAGCGAGTAAGAGTTATAGACAGGGTCATGTTGTACTGCATATTTCACTAAATTATAGTGAAACTTGGAAGATCACCGGCCGTATTGCACGTGTTTGAGTTATCTCGTGGAGGGCTTTAGGACTAGTGATAAGGTAGCTTGCTCGAATATAGAGCGAGTACGAGTTATAGACAGGGTCATGTTGTACTGAATATTTCACTAAATTGTAGTGAAACTTAGAAACCCACCTGCCGCCACGTGTCTTGTTATACTGTTAAGTTTGAATGTACAATAAACGTGCGAAATCTATATCTGCCTAAGTTGTTTGTGTCACCGATCTCTGCTTCCTAAATACTATTTCATACTTTATTTACAATCCATCGAACCTGCAAGCGAAAGCGGCAGTCGAACCTGAGTGTGTAGGTAACGTTTCGTTACAATTGGCGCCCACGTAGGGACCCAGTTCGTTACAATATCAACATGTCAGGTACATATGTAACCATAGGCTATCGCATGGTATGCCGTTTTTACCTGCACGCACATGCACGTGCATTTCATAGGGATCTTGATATTTTACAAGCCACTATTTTCACAGAGTTATTGTAATTGCATTTGTAAACCAATTTCTCTGACAGACCGTAACTCGCTCGACAACAAAAGTCGTAGCGACCAAGAGCTTGTGAACCACTGTTAGCACATGATACGTACAGGTGAGGTCGGTAAACAAAACACCTCAGTCTGCATTCCATGCGCCTCATATACGACATTCTTGAAGTCGTCTGATCGTATCTCAGTGTTTTCCCGTGAGTTAATTAATGTCTTTGTATCATAAGCTATATTCCTGAAGTACGTGTGATTACACATTTCCAAATTAAGTCTCGATATCGGGTGTTGACATATCATCGTCACGCACGTGTACTATTGTTTTGACGGTAATGGAATGCCCGATACGCAATACGGAAATGACGACACGAAAATACGACAAGAAAAACATGTGTATTACGAAAGGTGGAAAGTCCTTAAATGGGATAGTGAACATGATAAAATTACCGATGCTTAATTTGGATTCAAACCTGGTTTTTCGACGGTAGATGCCATTTTCGTATTACAAACCTTAGTTAATAAAACATTAAAAGCGCAAAAACAGACGATACTGTTGCTTTATAGATTACACAAAAGCATTCGATTTAATTGAAAGAGGTTTTTTGACGGTCTTAACTCATAAAACATGGAATCAAAGGGAAATGTTGAAAATTATTCAGTCGCTGCATAAAAATGTAAATGTTAAGAGACGCTAAAAAATTGGACTTACAACAACCAGGAAATCGATATAGTTAAATAATTTGATTATTTGGGAAGGTTTATTTGCAATTAATAGTAAATTGAAGAATAATATTTTTAATATTAATACAAAATGTTCAGTGTTTGATACATATGTCAACAGCATACTTGAGCATGGAAGCGAGATACGGTGATTTCATAAAGCACAAGAGATAGAAAAGCTCAATTCTGGGTTTTGTAAACGATTGCTTGGTGTCAAAAAAAGTACAGGTACTGATTTTGTATGCATAGTAAGAAGGTTTAAAGTTATAAATAAAATACTGGTTAAAATTAAAAGAATCAAAAAATTGTATATTAGCCACATGTTTAGAAGAGCGATTAATAATGAATGATGATTGGATAAACAATATTAAACAAGAACTAGATAAACTTGGTTTATCTTACTTTTGGACTAGTAATACTATAAATGGTAATATGTACAAAATAGAGCAAGAATTATAAATGCTGCCAGAGGTGACCTATACAAACGTCTAATTGATCATCTTTGCATGCAATACTATTTACTGAAACCTATTAATAATATATATATAAAATCTATAGCCAGTATAAGATTGTTATCACACCAGTTAAAAATCGAAAATGGCCGCTGTCACAACATTGATAGGAGACGCAGAATGTATGAATGTTGCAAAAGTTATGAAATTGAAGATGAGTTCCATTTTATATTGTAATGTCCATTTTACATAGTTATTAGACAAAGGTATATTAAAAGGTATTATTATAAATCACCTAGCGTTTTAAAACTTGTGCAACTGTTAAGTATAAATAATGTTAAGGAACTAAATAATCTTGGAAAATATATTCATTTTGCCTTTAAGAAAAGAAAAACACACTTTGGCTAAAAGTGAATATTATCGTTATATACCTTACATATGTATTTCAGGTATTATATCGAATTCAAAGAAAAGCATGTCATCGCTGAAAACGAATTATTACTTTTACTTCTGTCCGTCTGTATAATATAAGTATTATTGCTGATGTTGTACAACATGTATTTATTATTAAACTTAAGCAATAAGTGGTAAATAAGAGGTAGATTGACTCAGCACTAATGTAATCGCATTCAAGGTAACATTGGCGCCGAGTTAATTATGAGGTAGAAAATTATAATATGTTAGTAATGCCTAAATCACATCGTAGTGCGCTAGCTAAGTTTAGGTGTGGGGTTGCACCGATACGCATCGAAACAGGCCGGTATACGTATGAGAGAATACCTTTGAGTGAAGGAAAGTGTTTCGCGTGTAAAAGCGTGGTAGAAACAGAGAGTCATGTTTTAATAGAATGTAACTTGTATGATGATCTCCGATTGGGTCTATTGCAGGAGGCCAGTAAAATCACAAGTGATTTTTACAATATGAGTAAAGATGAAAAGTTAGTTGGAATTCTAAGAAACCCTTACTTGGCGAGGTCCTGTGCCAAAACCTGTGCTAATATTCTTAGTCGACGTCGCATCTTGCTATATGATTAAGCAGTAATGTGTCTTTTAATGCTAATTATTTTAATATTTTAATATTGGCAAAACTTTTAATTAATAATTATGTACATATATGTAATACTATTACAGTCTAGAATGATAGGGGAAGAGTGAGTGTCTCGTAAGTCTAATACAGACCGGATGTAAGGGTGGGTGAGCAGACATATTATTTTAGAGGTTGTAATACTTGTACCTTTTACATGTGACACTA
This sequence comes from Mizuhopecten yessoensis, assembly GCF_002113885.1. Taxonomy (NCBI): domain Eukaryota; kingdom Metazoa; phylum Mollusca; class Bivalvia; order Pectinida; family Pectinidae; genus Mizuhopecten; species Mizuhopecten yessoensis. The sequence continues at coordinate 164,299 of NW_018406955.1, read as the reverse complement.
TAATAAACTAATTTGAATTGAATTGAATTGAATCAAAAAAATACCTAACATATCACATATACAGAAAAGCTACAAGTCAGACAGATATTTATTTTCTTATTCAACTATCAGCATGTACATGTATCTGACGTGTATACATATATAACAAAGGAATCAAAATCATACTAACTCATAGATTTTTCTTAATTTTCCTATAAGAAGGCAACTTATGATTAACGAACTTAAATTGATTACACATCTTTAGCCTGATCTTTATATCTATATAGTGCCATGCCATGATATAAGATCTTTCTGGAATTTTATCTTTTCTTCATTTGTTTGGAGAAAACAAAGAAGCGAATTACTCTATTGATGTCGTGTTATAGAGAAATAATTCATAAAAAAAGTATAAAATTATAGGAAAGCTTACCGCATTTACCCATATCACATACAATGTAACTGATATTGATCCCCCATCCTGACACTACAACACTGGTATGAAATGTGATGTGAATTTAACTATGATAAAATGTGCTTTTACATTTTTTCCTCCGAAATAGTACATCTATCTATATATTTTCTATAATCACCAGAGCTAGTGTATAGATTCTCTTTGTTCATGTATATGTTCAGTTGAAATTTAGAAGTAATAAAAAAAATGAGTATCGATTGTTGATTCGATATTATGAAATATTCAGTTAGATGAATCTTTCCTTTCTCTTTCAATTTTCATATCACAAAGGGAACCATTTCATTATAAACAATTATTGAAATATGTACTTCAGTCTTTTAAACTTTGGTAAACACTGTAGTGCACTCGAGATAACACTGTAGTGCACTGGAATTAACACTGAAGGGAACTGGAGTGCACTTCAATATTTTGTCAAGTGCACTTCCTTATTGACTACGTGTGCCCTATGAAGTACACTGGATATTAAGTTAAGTTTGCTCCCAACTTTGTTGTCTTATGGAAAGGCGCTCTGATCATATTATTAGCCCGACCTTCTTTGCTCAGTGAAAAAATATCACAATTATTATATAACTAACAGAATTATGTTATAATTCTTTGCCATTGAATAAATGCTCACATTCGACAACACATTGGAATTTTAGTTGTTTGTCTGGTATGAACAAAAATCATAGCAGAGATCCCATGTGTGTTACTACAACCTTGTTTCCCTGACATTCTAAACACGATAATATATTTACATTTGTGTTGCAGTGATTCAATAAAAGCAAGTGTGTAGTAATATTAACAGTATTATATTACCGTTACATGACCTCTGACCCCCCCACCCCCACCCCCACAAACAAACAAACCAAAACAAAACGAGATTGTTTATCAACGGTTACAATACATGTATATACATTTAAATAATCCTTTTTTGATATTATCGAAAAGAAATCACCCTTTTTAATCAAATTTAAGTCCGCGTATTCAGCGTCTAAAATACGCGTGGTGCTAACTCCGGCCACAGACACTTGTGATGAACCCCTGTGCTCCAGCCATTGTCTGACAGCGACGTCGCGTACGTGCCCCTAGAAAAGCCACATCATGTTTATGTTGGGCCACCGAAGCGTGTCTGCCATTCCATCCTATATATAACCAGAACAGAACAATTTACTGTACTCTACTCGGTGTCGTCTCACCTAGCAAATAGGATTTAATTACAGGTAAATTATAGTCTGAACTATAACGTATCTTACATGCATAGCACTTATCTTCGCTGTTAAATTCTATTTATTCATGATATGATCGTTCAAAGATATCAATTTAACAAAATATGTGATTTTAGGTGATTTTTTGTGTTATCAGATATGTATGAATGTTTGAATTATTTTTATTTAAATTTTGGAAGTAAAATTTCTGAATCTTATTTTTTTAACTCAGAAAGCCGATTTTAGTTACCCCACCCCTATTTTTTAATGAAAAAATACTATTTTATTTACCATTTTTTGCAGATTAAACGCTTGATATAAAAAGTTCTTCTATTCATTTTTTTTAAAAATATTTAATGAATTAAAAGAAAATGTGTTTCTCTTTCTAAAACATCCACAAAAATCGGGGGGTCCGTGTGCTCCTTTTTTGTCCCATTATCATTTGTGTTAATTTTTACCTTTTTCGGGGTCAAAAATCAAAAGTGCTTCAGTTACACTAACATGTAAAAACAAATCAGTAATGTATAACTTTCCAGTTTGTTGCACATTATTTTTATCATATTAAACATTATAAAGTTGTACAGCAAAATTGAACCTGCTACAATTAAAAATAGCGACACAATGACAATTTAAGTGATCAATCTAGTGTCAAAAAAGGTGAAATTTTTGCCTTTTTTGAAGCGCAAGTAATTTCAAAATGGCCGCGGAATTGTTTTTTTTTTTTTAATTCTTGTATAATGAGTTCTACAAACAATAGGCATCTACTTTATTGACATATTTTTCAGATGCGTGTTTGCTAACAAACTTGATCATAATTTGTTAAATATTACAAAAACCCGTATCAAAACGAGACTTGGACTTGATTGAAACCTCAGAAGAGTACATCCTTAAGAGCAGGGTTTATTAAAAGAAAATATTGAAAAAACTCTGTTTAATGCTATTCAGTTGTAAAGAGTTGAATATAGTTTAATAGCTTTGTATGTTAGGAAAATTATCTTTGAATTAAGCTATCAGAACTTCTTAACTTATTATCTTGTATATAATGTACATCGATCATTTCTAGACATTTTCTCTATACATTGCTTTTGCATATCATGTACTTACTGATGGGCCCACGGCTCAAAGTTTGAATAAATCTAATATTGACATATGAAACTATAAACAAAAGAAAGACAAATTATTGTTAAGTTCAGAACTTCAAATATGCACTTACCTATATAATCTGAAAGATGGAATGGAATATCCAAAGATATCAGAACTTGTAATCTATGTTTTAATGAAATTGGTGATGAATATCGTTATCTTTTTAAGCGCAAACACTTATCTGTTAAACAAATAAGACAACTATTTATTCCAAATTACTACTATACTTACCATAGCCTTATTAAAATTCATGGACTATTTACTATATGCAATGTAAAAGTTTTACTAAATGTAAGCAAATTTCTAGAAAAACTTGAAAACCTATTGAATGTACGTAATTAGTTTGTAGCCTTTATGCCTTTGTTATCCGCCATGTATATATGAATATGATACATATTGACCTCTTGTTACAGACTTTGTATGTCTGAGAGAAATACAAATCTGAATCTAAACGCTTCGCGTTTGCGCAATTTACCTCGTGCTCCATTGGATTTATTATCTCATAAACTAAACAAAAGAAAAGGTTGATTCTTAAGCAAATATTACTGGGTATATAACCAATGTTGTGTCACTGTAAATATTATTTGATAAATTACCAATGTCTGTTTAAAAGTAAATGTTACTTAATATATTACCAATGTCTGTATGAATGTAAATATCACTAGATTTATTACCAATGTTTTGTGAATATATATATTACTGGATATATAACCAATGATGTGTGAATATAAATATTACCAGATATATAACCAATGTCGGTATGAATGTAAATATTACTGGATATATAACCAATGATGTGTGAATGTAAATATCACTGGATATATTATCAATGTGGTGTGAATGTAAATATTACTGGATATATTACCAATGATGTGTGAATGTAAATATTACTGGATATATAACCAATGTTGTGTGAATATAAATATCACTGGATATATTATCAATGTGGTGTGAATGTAAATATTACTTGATATATAATCAATGTTGTGTGAATATAAATATTACTTGATATATTACCAATGTTGTGTGAATGTTAATATTACTGGATATATAACCAATGTTGTGTGAGTATAAATATTACTGGATATATGACCAATGATGTGTGAATATAAATATCACTGGATATATAACCAATGTTGTGTGAATATAAATATTACTTGATATATTATCAATGTTATGTGACGACAAATATTACTGGATAAATTACCACTGTGGTGTGAATGTAAATATTACTGGGTATATAACCAATGTTGTGTGAATATAAATATCACTGGATATATTACCAATGATGTGTGAATGTAAATATTACTGGATATATTACCAATGATGTGTGAATGTAAATATTACTTAATATATTACCAATGTTGTGTGAATATAAATATTACTTGATATATTATCAATGTTATGTGACGACAAATATTACTGGATAAATTACCACTGTGGTGTGATTGTAAATATTGCTGGGTATATAACCAATGTTGTGTGAATATAAATAATACTTGATATATTATCAATGTTATGTGACGACAAATATTACTGGATAAATTACCAATTTTGTGTGAATGTAAATATCACTGGATATATTACCAATGATGTGTGAATGTAAATATTACTGGATATATTACCAATGATGTGTGAATGTAAATAATACTTGATATATTACCAATGTGATGTGAATATAAATATTACTGGATATATAACCAATGTTGTGTGAATATAAATATTACTTGATATATTATCAATGTTATGTGACGACAAATATTACTGGATGAATTACCACTGTGGTGTGAATGTAAATATAACCGGATATATTACCAATGATGTTTGAATGTTCATACATGTTTGTATTGCTCTAAATACTGAGATTGCCGTGATAATCTAAAAAGTAGTTTATGTACAGACAATGCCATATGAGTTTAAGTATTATTTGATGTAATGTTATTACGGTGCATTTTATGAAATAATATTTTCATTAACAAGGTATTGTCAGTATATAAACTTATATCTAAATTCATTTATCATGGTCAGTTTATAAATTATTTACATTATCATACTTACATACGGTGTTTTCATAAATGAACAGAATCACCAATATAGCCAATGCTATGATAATGTAGATATGATTTATATATTGGCCATATTTATACAATGTACATTTCAGATGGAATACAGAAATTACCATATATTAATGGAAAAGACTATATTTTATAATAAGACGAGGAAGGTAGCTCTCCACGGTTTCCTACCATCCTTTAAATTGCAGAATTGATCTATTTCAAATGTGATCTGGTTTAAAATTGAAACATTGCTTAGGGTCATGGCGAGATGAAATGAGTTAATCACTGAACTTCCCATGAAACTCGAGGTTTTCCTATTTCACCTTTTAGGAAAATATATTTCATAATTTTATCACGTGTACACAGAATCAATATGCAACGACAAAATATAAAATAGTGTCGACGCTCAAGGACAAATACGTTTTATTTTCAAATATGCAGAACGAACACAACCATCGTCACAACTAAGTCAAATGTGGAAAAAAGGAGATATCAAAACATCAGATTAGACATGGTAAATACTGATTCATGGTATTGGGCGGTGTAAATTGGCCTTAGACGTTACACCTCAAGGTTAAATGACTTTACACAGTGGGAGTAGTGAACACTGCTCTGGATAATCGTCTGACCTACTTTCATCATTTTAGTACAGTCCACTGACAATAGAATAATTTGTTTCACCCGTTTTTTTCAATTTGATGTTTATATAACATAACGTGTACTTTAGGTCTGTGTTACAGGTAAAACTCAGGCACGCCCAGCAAATAAAGTGAGGAGATACGCTTGACCGTTATACAGCACTGGATCAGCAGTGGTTAACCTCCACAACCAGGGGTGGGTAGATGGTTAACCCGCCACAACCAAGGGTGGGTAGAGAGTTAACCCGCCACAACCAGGGATGGGTAGAGGGTTAACCCCCCACGACCAAGGGTGGGAAGAGAGTTAACCCGCAACACCCAGGGGTGGGTAGAGGGTTACCCCGCCACAACCAAGGGTGGGTAGAGGGTTAACCCACCACAACCAGGGATGGGTAGAGGGTTAACCCGCCACAACCAGGGATGACTAGAGGGTTAACCCGCCACAACCAAGGGTGGGTAGAGAGTTAACCCGCCACAACCAGGGGTGGGTAGAGGGTTAACCCGCCAAAACCAGGGATGGGTAGAGAGTTAACCCGCCACAACCAGGGGTTGGTAGAGGGTTAACCCGCCACAACCAAGGGTGGGTAGAGGTTTAACCCGCCACAACCAGGGATGGGTAAAGAGTTAACCCGCCACAACCAGGGATGGGTAAAGAGTTAACCCACCACAACCAGAGGTGGGTAGAGGGTTAACCTGCTACAACCAGGGGTGGGTAGAGAGTTTACCCGCCACAACCAGAGGTGGGTAGAGGGTTAACCTGCCACAACCAGGGGTGGGTAGAGAGTTAACCTGCCACAACCAGGGATGGGTAGAGGAGAAAAATATATTCTATAACTTATCGATATCGCATCGAATTTGATAAGAAAATAGAACTAAATATACTCCGACTGCAGTGTAAGAGCATTGCGATTATTAGCATACATTTTCAAATTGTGAGTGCCGATTGATCAGTTGTCAGGTAACATTTTCTGTTATCATTATCACTCGGAGACTACTGAAGGGACCGTCAAAAACTTGGCTCGCATGCTCAACACTATTGAGATTTTCATCCAATTTTGATAAGGCCATGTAACATCCTTTTTTCAGTATTATACAATATATAACTAACAATATCACATATATAGCTCATGACAAAAAATTAATTCCAAATTTAAAACAGCTCATGCATGTATGCCTTTTTAAATGATTCTAAACATGGTTCTCTATGCAGCGAGTTCCACAAAATGCTCGCAACAAACAACTACAGCTGTTCTACATTTGTGCAATAAGTATGAGTCAATTTAAGATAAAACGGAAGACAAAATGGCCGCAAGAACGCCATCTTGTATTTTACACGAATTGTAAATTTGTCTAAAGGTGTTTTTTTCGGGAAATACATAAGAGGTAATAATAAAATAGTGGACGCTAACATCCCTCTGAGATCCTTTTTAACTCGCATGCAATTTGGTTTTTGATCAGAAATGTATAACATATACTAAATACTACAATTTGTATATTTCTTCAATACATTTTTCATACAGGTACTAATGTAGAATAATCATAACTTTTATGTTGAGGACTATTTTATTTCAGGTAAAATGTAATTTAGAATTAAAATAATTTGTTTTTTTGACAAATATATATCACGGATTCCTTATCATCCGGCTTTCATTCCTTGTATTCAGTTTTAAAACCTGTATACATGTATAGTTTTGATTGCATTGACACATGTGAGTTGAAACCTGTAAATATCATGACCACGCGTAAATACATGTAACTAATTAGATCCAGCTGAAGGGACCATTATCACTGATACAACTTGTAAAGGTATGTGGTTCTCCTGAAGTGATTATTGATTATTGGAGAGGGACACCTGATACACGTTAACCTTTGGGGATTCAGAATCGACTCAGGTGATCAAATAATTGTAACAATGGGCCTTTGTCTGGAAACCCTTCCAACATATTTAAAAACGTGCCTAATTAAAGATGGTATCCACACTGTAGTGTAGCCTGTACGTTGAAAACAGTCGGGCCTGTTAAAAGATGGCGGCTGTCAAAACAAGTAGAAGGTGAGTTCTAAGAATATATTTGGGTTTTATTTCTACTGAAAAACTTTGTTTTTAGCAATCAACGGATGCGCTGAAGCAAAAGGTAATAGATCAGAGTGTTATATAATGCTAAAATTCCACTCCAGAAAAGTATATATATTAAAGAACAGTGTTTGGAAGGTGACGGGAGCCGGCAATCGGGACGTTCAGTCGACGACGAGATTGAATTTACTCAAACAACAGGTTCAAAAATTAATTCTGAGTATTTATGGTTCCATGATATAGGTTAAGAAGCCTTTAAAGATTAATAATAATCTAAACTGGTTGCAAAATGTCCTTTAAACAAGTAAAAATATGCCTTTTAAAAGGTGACCTGGATCTATATTTGTGCGGTTTGGGCACTCCGTAACTTACGGCTGTGTACGGTTGTGACATTTGATGTAAAGTCGTAAAACTGTACTGTGGGGACTGCATATTCTCAAATAGCGATTGAGCAGTTGGAACTTCCATCACTTAAATGTTGTTTGTCTTTATAATTGCGGATACAAAGAGGAACATAGTTTACCTATGAAGCTACACTACTGTTACGAATGCAGCTTTGGTAATGAAAATCTGCAGACAGAATAGCATTGACCATGCATGATCAATCAAGGTAAAAACATTGAAAATTCGAAGTACAAAACGTGATCCTTGTTAGTTCGTCTCATTATATATAGTCTCTGATTAAACGGTCCCAACTTTTTTCAACGTACAGACTACACTACAGTGATCCTATTAAAATCAGAAACAGGTCAGAGAGCGGTTATTAACCACAGTGCATAGTCAGGTTACAAGCCATAGGACAGACGCCTTGGATTGTGACAGGTTAACAAAGAATTTCTTTTTTCTTTCATTTAGTTCTGTAACATAATAAAATCAAATCCAGGAAAGGGGGCCTTGGCATGTTAATATGTAGTCTGAGTTTTCTCTGACCCTGACACCAGACTTAGACTTTTTATCAGATAGATGATCTGTCAAAATGTTTAAGTCTGGTGTCAGGTCCAGATGAAACTCGGGCTAGTTAATATTTAGGCAGTTCTATAGATTTTTAGAAATTTTACACGACGTTATATATAATACAAAGTTAAAATAAGATTAAAGTACTATTTAGATTGGGGCATGTATTCCAAATAGGATAACACAGAACCAGTCAACCGTTAATGACCACCTATTCAGAAGAAAGGATATGTTTTATGATGTTGCCAGATATGAAAAGAATAGGTAAAACTTTATTTGTTCTGGTCTCGGGACATGTACAGGTGAGAGTGATTCTGAGGTTTGTTTTACCATTCCAGAAATAATTGAATTTGCCTGGTGTGAACTATTTTGAATGCATGTACAGTGAAAAATGGATATCATTCCCTGTGCAAATGAAATCTCTTAAAAAACAGAAAAACAGTACTTACAGTCAAATACCATGTGAACTATCCAATATGATAACCTTTTCAGGTATTAAAACCCATAATTGTTACATTTATCTAAAGCTCGCTCCAAAAACCAAATTTAAAAAAACCCCAACCCATTAGGATTCCACCACCCTCCTGCTCTTGTTCCAAAATTTCCCGAAGAACAATTTTTCAAATTTGTGTGGCTATAATGGCAAGAGGTGCACTCCCTAATGAAATAATAATAATTATGTATATGTGCTACATCTTCTGGTTTCCAAAAATGGTATATAAATATTAATATTTCCTACTTTTCTTCTTTGTCTTTTTTTTATATTGATGATGAAGGGGGCTTGGGTTCAGAAGGCCAGTTATACTATTTTGTTAAAACATATTGTGGAACAACTACATAAATAAGAATATAAAGCTTAACAACATGTTTTTTAAATATCTAACCTGTGTTTAATATGAATAGATTATACTATTTGGTGGAATTGAATTTCCAAACTCTTCAGTGGATGACCTTGTGTGATACAAAGGACGTTTTGGCCTGTATCTGTTGGATGTGGTAATTTAATCCCATCAAATGTTTATACATGCAGCTCCAATAACAAATTCATTTTCTTTTCTCTTGATAACATGAAAACATTTAATTCAATTATAATAAAAATAGGATTTGATAGTTGTTTCCCCTACTTTGATTTTTTATTTGATAGTAACAACTTGTTTATATGTGATTTTATCACATAAGGTACTGTGTTGTTCCAGTGAATATACCAATGTCATATTTTTTGCCTATTAACCCATGTAATATGACCTATCAGCCCTGTGATTGGTTGTAAATTTAGGACAAGTGCATGAGTCACAGACTTACGTACTGGAGTCAAAACGGCGGCTTTTTACATCTCAAGGTTGCATGAACATTGTCGTTTTACGAGAATAAATGCCACCGATCTTGATTATATTTGATTTTTGATTTTTTAAATATGAATGTATCATAGTAGCATACATTTACATTGTGTTTTTTTTAATATACATATATTTTTTTTTTTTAATTTTGAGCGTTTTTATTAATTTAAAAAATCCCTTTGTATCAGGATCACGGGATAACCGGCCAGTTGGTGTAAGTTTCATTTTCACTTTAAATAACGTGTTGAGTCTCCTGCTCTGTGAACTACATGTGCTACCTCACAAAATATACGTCTAGACATATACAGAACGTAGACGTACATATAGCAACAAAGCATAGTCATTTAGAGGTGGGAATGCATACAATGTTAATGATATACTTCCTCTTTCGACCGGAAACGACCAAAACGGAACTATACGTCATTCTAGTTTTTCGGTATATTAATCTGACATTTGGTAATATAATTATAGAAGTGGAAGGATATCGGTATGAACGCTTACCTATTTGTTTCGTCACTTACCAATTAAGATACGTGTATCAACATGTTCATAAATGACACAGGCTGCTGTCATAACATTCAAAAACAAATAATTCCTAAACCCTCGAACGATGATTGCTTTTGTCTGTAATCTTTATGCATTGGAATATCTTCATAATTTTGCTTAAATGCATATTCATGTTTAGGAGTAAGTGCACTGGAAATGTTTACGATATCTCATCCTCAGCTAGCGAGTATATATAACTTTCATATGTATTTTCATGTAACCGATTCAGTACGTTACTGTTGTGCTGATTTTTGAAAGGTATTAAATCATTTTTGCGTTGTCTAATGTTCTGAGTGGTATCTAAGCTAACAATGACACACAGACTTCTAGTCTTTACTTTACCCTGATATTTTGTTATGATTATATTTATAATATATAATTAATTATAAAAAATATAAATTTTATTTATTTCACAACAACTGTGAAAAAAGTTTTCTGACTTACAATAGTCACTATTTTTTGCCAGGATGGAAGAGCTCAGAGGGTTTTAATGTAGAGGGAAACCGGAGATAGATATAAAATAATAATATAATGAAGCAATTCATACGTAAAGTCTATGTCAAGCGCTCGAGAATATATGTCCGGCAATCGCGATAATTGATATGAAAAATAATATTGTGCATGTCCTAAATGTACCAATACAATTTTAATAATATTACGATTTGTATCATGATATTAGCATAAATGTGGAAGTATTATATAAGATAGTTCAAAAGGAATTAGTCACATTTTACACGCATGAGTAGACTGCGTTAAAGTCTATTCCTGCATATTTTCTGCATGATCAAATTCCTGTAACGTAGAAACAATTATCTTCATAACTAAATTGATATACATATCTTTTTATTTCTAAATATTTACATTTGTATTTCATGTCAACTGCTTGAACCTAACAAAAGTCATTAGTGCTTATTTTACAAAAATGAATATATAAAAAACCCAAAGAAAAGTACTAAATCATAAGTTCTAGAAATTAAAATGGTTCTAATAGGGACGAAATACACCATGCACAATTACTATTTGCCATGTACAATGTTACCGACAGTGAAGACTGTGTACAGTCTGTATGACCTGGCCATTTTAAATTGGATTAGAGACTCTAAAATCATTCAAAAAAATATCTAAATTAGGCACTCAATTGGTTATAAATTACTAAATCATTTGAAAACATCAACATAGAATTAGGATGAGAATAAAACTTCTGTTTGTGCACAAGGTACATACCCGTAAAACCATCTCGATTATATCCCATTGGCATATGATTAATATCCACACGCATGCGTCGCTTGCTACAGGTATACTCAGGTTTGAACAAGTACCTAGTTGTTATTGTTGGTCCAGTGAGTTCACACAATCCTCACTTAAACAGTTACAAAGTATGACGTTATTGGGCAGTCATGCGTTTTCACAAAATTGGCAGTTTCAAATCAGAGCACAATCCGTGGTAAATGAACCTTGTGATTTGTGGCTATGTTTTTCTTTGTAGAATGGGACAGACGACAGAAGAACTCTACTAATTGTGAACATTGAGTTAGGCTGAAATTAATAATTCACATTAAATCTTGATTTGTGTTGCAATAAGTAAAAATAGGATATGAAATTCCTCAGCCTGACTTATATCTACTTTTACCATTTCAAGGTTACAGTGTACTGTTTTCTTCTGTGTTGTGGATAAAAGCCGGAAACTGTCCAATAAGTGAGGGAAAGAACAGCTGTCGAGGTCCGTCAGTCTTATATCTAATTTAAAACAATCCCCTCCGAGTGCCTCAAATGCTGATTCAGGTAACAAATTCCCTATTGGTGTTCACTGGCTCATTTAACTTATTGACTTATTCAATGCTTACTTTTTAAGGTAAACATATTGTCATACTTATGCAAACCTCATGCATGTTGATTTTTTTTTTGTGGCACATTGTCCTCTATCAAAGTTCATGGATGTATAACAACACTTTTGTGGGGTGTTGTTGTTATCTAATTTGAAAAGTAAAAGTTCTTGAGATGTTGTATGGTCCAAATAAAAATGTGTTACATATTAATTCACAGTAAAACAAATGCAATATAAAAACCATTAACATGAATTAATATCCGGACAATTGCTGACCTACGAGACACTACTAAAACACATGATACATATCATTTCATTGTAAAACAATTCACCTAAGACAATACTTTTGTGTTCCATCTATAAAACATTACTCAGGATATTCTTTTAGTATTTCAGGATGATAGACATGTGGTTTCATAATAGTTTAATATCAATAGATTATGCAGGACATTCTATAATGAGAACATCTCCAAGTATCCCATTATTATTAAAATTTAAAATTGATATTAATCATAATAGAAAGAGAGCAAATGCTTTTAAATTACATGATTATCAAGTTAAATTGTAGTTTCTAATGATGCACTATAGATACTATTCACCAAGTTGAAATCACTGTATTGTTTGAAATAGATGATATACCTGCACTATATGTGCTTTGCACCTATTGTAATAAACAAGAAGAAAGCTGAGTCTGGATACTATAACAGTTCATTATGGTGATTAATTTCTGTTCCTCGTCTAACATTGCGAAGTCTGGAATCATGTCCTAAGCACATTACACAATGGCAATTAAATAATTAGTTTTTGAGTGGCATTTGCCATTCATAGAAATCGGCCTTTCAGACTTCAGACTTTACAGGATATTAATTATATTTATGTCACACGATGGAATAAATTAAATGAAAGTTAAAAAGGTGGTAGTTTAAAATACGCAAAATAACGAATATAATGAGATATTAAACTAAAGTTCAAATTTAGCACTTTTATCATACAATTCTTTATGATAGATGCTTGAGAAACAGGTTTTTATTGAAGGTGTTTTGAGTGACATTTTGCAAATGGAAGAGGAAAACATTTTCCAAATTTTACAATTAAAGCAACGTTTTATCAGACCTACGGGAACAGGAGATTGAGAATATTACACAAGAACTAGACAGGATAAATGTTAAATTTTGAATGTGTTGAATTCCAAGGGTATTTATACCACTGATACAGTATTCCAGATGTTGAACTATGAGTGTGTTGAATTCCATGGATAAATACACCATTGGGACTCTAGCTGTTGAAATAAATTGAGTGTGTTTGATTCATAGGATAGCACACCACAGGTATTCTGTATGCTGATTTAATATTAAACTAAAACATAAATGAGTTTGTAAGTTTTGTTTTACCTGTGTCGCTGAATTACATCCGTGTTGCTCTCTCGTCTGTTCTCTAGAATGTGATGTCACAAACTGTCCAATAAGTTGAGCACTTACACCATTAGACAGGTGGGTAGCTTAAAGGACAGTTGGTCAAACTTCTTAGACAGTTCATGCAGCTTATTGGACACGTGTGACACCATGACTATATTTGAATACTATTCAATCCGTTATATTGATTTTGAGATCAAATTATGGTTTTGTTAACGGTTTGATATTCTCTTGTTGTTGTGGTTGTTGTTGTTGTTGATATGGTCAAATACTAATTCAACAGCATCAGAAACATGACAGTCGTTGCATTACAATATAATGTCTATATGAAAAGTTACGGATAGCTGATATTCGGAATGAATTTCATCAGTTTTGTATGAATGATAAATGCTTAGTTATTTTTCACACAAACACTAATTGGAAAATATTTTTTTTAGCCTACGAAAACGTGTGTTTCAGTTTAATCAAAGACGGAAAATGACCTGCGTTTCGACTCTAAACCGCTAAAAACAACTCGCTAAGCCACAACGAGCCAAACTCAGTTGTCTGAAATATTTGTTTTCCAAATCTGCCTCTTATTAACATCCACCAGGAGTCTGAATAGGTAAAAATATAACTCGTCCCTCTGGTTACTTGCAGTATTATAGAACTATTGGGGGTAATGTCTCTATATTTACTGACTCGAAACATTAATCATCTAATGCGTGTGATTTATGTGTCTTTGAAACAATAGTTTCCTGATTATACAAACTGAACGTCGTTCATTTCTGAACATTTTCCTTATTGAAAAACCTATTAACAACGTACATTTTTTTTTTAAAACAGAGCTTTGTGTGTTTTTTACTGTACATCATGTGTCCAGATATCCAGTTGGTGAGTTGATGTAGCTTTACTTGGAAATAAACGTTCGTTCTGAATAGCTGGGCCTTCTCATCCAGCCAAATCTTTGTATATTATGATGAAAATAAAGTCAGGTGAAATGACACTAGGAAAATATTGGACGAAAATATTTGGTTTATTTAATAATAGATAGACAGCCCTAGTTATTGTAATAAAGTGCGCATGAATAAACGCCCTTACATTACGTCACATATCGAATTCCTCGTTACCCGCGCTGTCCAGTATCTACTCTAAGAATCAGATGCCAACCTATTATGATAGAGGCAGGTCTATTTTATGATATCCCAGCGACCAAGATAAATTGTCCTTTCAGGTGTAATTCAGGGTGTTGTGACTGCCCAAACAAAAGCAAATTTAAAACTGAACTATGGCCACAAGTCGATATTATTATCTAAAATTCAATAGGTCATTTTTTTAACTTGTTAGCGAAAAGGCAGGATTGACTATTCAAAACTGCTTATCTGCAATTAAACTGTACACGTTATTTACCATAAGTAGTTTTTTCATATTTACCTTATAAAGCATGGCGTGATTTATGATATACGACGATATGATCTAGGATTGTTGTATATAAACACATTTTTATAATTTGTTTTCTCTGTTTTCGATTTAAAGCGATAATTTAAGTTAAATAATTTTAAATGATGTACATAACGGAATATGCAATGTCGAGAAAGTGTCTTCAATGCCGAGTTCGGCTTGACATCAAATCACATTTATTCTATCGTTGAATTTATCATTACATGTATTTAAAATGCAATATGTTTAATATTTATAACTAAGGTAGCATATTAAGGTCCATCTGAAAAGGCAGAGAATAGAGAAAAATAAACATACTAGGAAAAACTGTATTTTGATAATGATGTTAAGGAAGAAATACGCTTAAAAAAGTGAAAACCTAAAGAGATAGAAAGTAACTGTTAAGAATGTATAACTGTACAATAATTAGCTTCAAAAAAAAGAGATGGAAAAAGGCCTAGGTTTTAATGGGTTTGTTTGGGGTTTAACACCATCAAAACAGCTATGATCATAATTATGAAGAACGAGACAGCATCGGAAAGGAAGAATAGGACAAACATTACAATGTAGAAACAGCAGATCCATTTAGGTTTCTTCACTGTCCAATTAGTAGAGGACACAAAACAAAACTTGGTTCTGCAACGGTCCTTCAATGGTCACACTCTACCAGTGCCTGTAGTAAGAAAGGGCAGGCCTACAAAACCTCCAGGGCTTCAAGTTAATAGACAGACTATCGCAGATAAAGCGAGGATGAAATATCTAAATAATTATTCTATTGAAGAAAATAACATTCCTGAAATGCTACTTTTGATAGATTTTGTATCAGTTGTTGAATCAGTATCTTTGAATTCCATCTAGGAAATTATTGTCTTGGTTAAAATTCCAATAAACATACAAACCAATTGTTAATTGTTAATCAATTCAACTTGCGTTTATTAATGAATGAATAAAAAAATACACGTTCACGCCGTTTGCTCATTTGCATATGGAATTCGGTTATAATTTATTTGGTTAATATGATTTAGTTTTAAAGATTGTCCAATGGGAATTACATAGAGTATTCAAGCTTTTTTTTTGTAAT
The DNA here is from genome assembly GCF_002113885.1 of Mizuhopecten yessoensis. Lineage (NCBI taxonomy): Eukaryota > Metazoa > Mollusca > Bivalvia > Pectinida > Pectinidae > Mizuhopecten > Mizuhopecten yessoensis. The sequence goes on along the minus strand of NW_018406955.1, from coordinate 148,178 downwards.
CAGAAGTCCAATAAAGAGAGACAATGTTCTATTTATGAACCTTCGAACGAATAAGTTTAAGTATCCGGTGTAAGTGTGGTTGTAAAGCTAGCACCGACTGTTGATACCCCGGATTTAAGGTTCACTGCACATGCTTCTGTTACTTTGTAGAAAGACTCAACCTTATGCTTATTCATAAAAGCAAATTAATGAAGCATGACATGTTTAGATAATCAATTACTGTTGCATGCTAATTATATGACATTTACGTATATTACGATCTTCACAATAGTAAGTTTAACTCGAAGCTTTGCCCGTATTTGCTGGACAGAATGAGACCGTCATATTGTGAAAAATGTGTATTTACTCGTCACTTTCTGAAAGAATAAGTCCTACTATTATATCCACAAATTGTACAGTGTCTTGTACACAAGTCCATGTGAAGTTAGTAAATATAGAAAAAATAAGATCAGGCAACTGGCAAAAAAACTAGCTGCTTTCACCCTTCACTGGTCTCATCAGATTTATTTCAAAAGAACAACTTCGTGACGTCAGAATAACACGTCATCACACTACAATAATAACGTAACGTCACGAAGTAAACACGATTGCTGGACAAACTAGCGCAACATTTTACTGTGGCCTGTTTAGACTTGGTTTTAATATTTTGATTAATTGGTCTTGTAACTCTGTAGTACATATCATAAAAAGCCAATGTGAGGTTAACAGATAGGAGTGGGGAAGACATTTTCAATGTCTTCCCCACTCCTATAGGTCTTTTTTAACAAATAAGAATATATAACAAGTATAGACTAATAAATAACAATACCTTGTTTAATGGTCTATCCTTTTGCAGAAAAACTAAAGATTAGATATAATTAATTAATCATAGCAAGAGTAATGTGGTGACAGGTGAGATCCCATCAGGTAAGTCAACATGCAATCAACATGCAACTCCAATAGACTAACTAGATTTCCTTTTCAGCTAAGGAAATTGTTATCTTACTTTCATACTTAAATTTTCTAATTTCATACCTTATAACTTCCCTTAACTATGGAGGCAAAGATCATGGATTTTTCAAAAGAGGTGACAGGTCTCTAGCTTTAAATACCCCCACCCTAGATAAAAAATGTCAACATTAATTACAATTCATTAAATGTTTGCATGTGAAATAAGATATGATACAGATTACAGATTAAAAAAGAATAATAAAAAATAAAGCTTCATGTATCATAAATACATAAAAAAAATGTTAATTACAATAGTTCATAATCAAGGATTGTCAATGAAAGATGTGGCTATTATATGTTATCAATTGAATGCAAAATGCAATACAAGATAGGTGTGTCCTTCCTTATTATATATTTTCTGTGATAATTGGTTTGTTATTGTTAAATGATAGTATTATGAATTACAATGTACATGACCCGTAAAAGAAGTTTCAGCAGATGTGAACCTAACAGACTAATGATTATAAACATTGAGAATGTATTCAACACTTTGTAGTATGGACGTCACACAACATATTGTTGCCAGCCTCAGAACACAACTTGCTCGTACTATACTGTTCCAACCCTCTATACAACTTATTATTCTTATCGCTGATGCCACAGGCTTAACCTACACAACTCTCTGATGCGAGGACCTTTTCTTCTTATCCTTAAATAACATTTTAGAACTGCTCACAAGCTTATTGACTTAAACACTATTTACAACAGTTCTGACAATTCAATCATGCTTTATATTCTATCTATTACAATTTCCATTCCTTTAGGGGCAGGACAATAACCTTAAAGTTTTGCTTGTTTGAGCACTTTTGATACATTTAATTTTATGTTTACTATCCCTTATTTCTGTTCCTTTAATCATCTCTTACATTGTACATTCACATTTACTATGATACTTTTATATAATCTTTTAGTGCATCATGCTGATTTTTTTAGCACTAATCCTATTACGCACCAATCAAAAATGGCTAAACCTTTTCACCCTTTTAGGATGTAACTCTTAGTAACTGGATGACGTCTCAGTTACTCTTTATTGTTCTAGTCACATGACCTTTATTGTCATTGTACCTTAGTTGCAATTACCATGCACTTACCATGTAACTGTGCTCTGAAGACGGCCTCCCTTTGGCCGAAACATGTCAACACGTAGGATGTAAATCAAAATTTACATTTTGTACCAGATTCAGTGGTGTTGTTGATCATCATTTCTAATTTCATTTGAATCAAGAAGAGTTCATACGATTGGTCATCAAATTCCATTTTTTTTTTTTATAAAAAAGGGTTCAATAAAATGATTTGTCGAACAACGTCTTGGTGATTCAGTTTCACAATGATTTCACCAGGTTCAGGTTAAAGGCCAGGTAAATCGCAGTTCCTGATCTTGTTTACTGTATACTTGGCCTAAGTGACATTTACTGGTCAGCTAGCTGAGATAGGTCAGCTGTCTTGTTCACTGACCATAGAAATTCAAAGATATACAAAACCAGGAACAAATGACTTCAACAAAGAAGTATTATTCACCCAAGAAAATGGTTTATGACTTTTGTTAATAAAAATATGTTTTATGTTGACAAAATGATGAAAAAAATGACACAATGCTTCATGAATGAGTTTTGATTTATATCCTGATATGTTCTCAACGATTTTTTAGCATTTGACCTTTGTGACCTTGATAGTTTTTTTTAAAGATTTGCCCGTAATAGCGTTTCTGAACATTGACCCCTACCAGAAACCGAAAGTTGATTTTTGGCACCAAAATATTTCCTAATAATTGTTTTCTATTGTTGGTCTCCGAAACATAGATGAGCTTAATAGCTTCAGCCATGAATGAGTTATTGCAATTAAAGTAAAAATAGATATGATGCATGGTGTTTTTTTTTGTTTTTGTTTTTTTCAATGAAGTCAAATACGTTACCAACTTTGGTAGAATACCTGGGGAAAACTTTATACCGTTGTTTTTTTTTTAAATTGAAATGTCCATCAGAGACTTTGGGAAAAAAGTAGATTTTCATTATTGTTGACACTGTGAAAAGATCTTAGGAAATATCAAAAATGGCGTAGCATGTTAGCGGTAAACATTACAGAAAAAGTAAAGACATAAAATTCATCGGGATGACATTTCCCATCAACTGCTAAAAGATGTTTTCCTTCAAATCAAGACCTATAATATACTTTGAATATATCTGCTACCATTCAAACGATTAAGTGGTCTACAAAATATGGCAGAAGAATAATTATACCGAGAAAAAGCAGCCGAACAAAAAACAATAGATCTTTTCACTTTTGTGAAAAGCCCTTATTATTAAAAAAAAATAACAAACGAAATATCTTCAAAATTCCAACTGTATCGAATGAAGAACAACTTTAATAGTGAAAAAACAGCATGAGACTAATAGAACATTCTTACTTTTGGAGAAATTCCACATTTTACCTGGACGTCTGCTCATCAAATCCTTCGCGGCGTCCATTTTTAAGAATACAGAGAGACAGAGAGACAGACATACAGACAGACAGACAGTCAGACATAGAGAGAGAGAGACAGGCAAACAGACAGACAGACAGACAAACAGACAGACAGACAGACAGACAGACAGACAGACAGACAGACAGACAGACATTCTTTATTTCCTCATTTAGGAGATTTCATATGTCAAAACAGTTTTTCAAAATGTATCTTAATTTATATATATAAACAAAGTTTTGAGAAGTATGTATTAAATAATGACGCATTTGACATTCAAATAACTGCATTATATAATTCATAATAAAAAATGTTTACTACAATATCTATTCCTCATATTCACATATATACGTCTACACTTATATATACATTTATAGGTTAATTACAACAAACTCTCCATCTCACATACCATTCCTTTGATATTTCCAGCCATATTTATCATTAGTGTTTCCCAAATACATCAGTCAAAAATACATGTGAATGATCACCAAGTACAACGCTACATTGGTCTTCAATGCTTAATTCTGAAAACTGTACATATGACAATACTTTCATTGTATCACGGCTTAAGTATAAACCCTGACATTCTAATATAAAATGCAACACAATATCTTCGCTTGTTTTCTCACATATCTTACATATTTCGAGTTCATTCTCACAAGATATTAAGTATTTAGATAATTCTACTAGATCCCATACATGTTGTTGAGAAATTTGTTTAGTGTTTCATTGCAATATTGGATTTATTCCCGGATCACTATGGACAGCAGCCTATCTCTTAAGTTCATCACGTGTAATTTGTTTATCTTTCCACCTTATGTAATAAAAATAATATAAAAATCTATTAATGAAACGTTTCCAGCATAACATCGGTGGTACGAATATATTTAGAACTAAGTCAATGATAAATGACTCTATGTTAAATTTAACCATTATGTTATATATAGCAGGCAGGAATAAACGTTTGCTAATCAAATTTACGGCGGCTGTTTGTGAAAAGTGACTAATCAACAAAAAGAGGTGATCTGGAATTTTTCTACAGGAGAATTTACCATTCAATTTTTGGTTCAAATAAACCTTAGTTCACACACCAATTCTTTTTGTTTATCCATGCAACCATTTTAATATTTATTTATAAGATACAAAAATATACAACATTTATATAATTTGTAAAATTACTCTAAAGCGCTTTACAACATATGGATGATAGTATTAATTATATAAGTGTTAATCAAGAAGGCTTATAATCAACATTATACATTAAGCAAGAAGATAATCATCACTTTCTAATAGCAGATGGAAAGCTATTCCACAACGTGGCCGACAGCCTCCCAAAGCACCAATATTTTTTCCTGATCGAGCTGATTGTATTCAGAAAGTTATCACTGAACTTGTTTGGCAAGTCTTTTTCAGAATTACAGCTTGGTCGGATTATTTCACCTTTCTGACCCATTAGGTTTGGGGTGAGTCTAAAAATAAATCTGTCTATTTGTCTAGTTGAATGGTATTTATTGAGAACGGTGCTAATAGAATGAACAAACGAGGTCTGCAGTGTTAGGGGGATATGATTGTGTCGCTTGTTATATGCTTAACGTCAAAGTGTTTACATACGTGATTGAATGCAGAATTATCGTCTCAAATTTGCAGTCCGTTGGTAGCATTTTAACGAGAAATAAATTTAAAGCGACATCACGGTGAAGTATATATCGTCCCACTTTATATTCAGAACAAGTTTTTTTCTGAAATTTGAGATGGTTATACATTGTGATACAGATATATATTAGAGGTTTTAAAAATCAAAATGTCAAGGTAAAGATCACTGATGCTTATATATAATTAAGCTAGAACAGGTGATATACTGTCAAAATCACATTGGATATGGCCATGTTTACACAATGAACACCACCCTATTTTTCAGATAAAATACCAAACATGAAATTCTCCTAGTGTTTTACTTTATAAACACTGTAATAATGCAGTTACTTTACAGGTTTTAAAATCACAGGTGGCATAAATCAGGGGCGGATCCAGGATTTCCTAAAAGGGGGGGGCCGAGAATTTTTTTTCTCAACAGTCAACGGTGTGCTGCCGAAGGCAGCACCCCGAGCGCGTAGCGCGAGTAGGGGGAAGGTACAGGAGGGGGTCTTTCCCCTCCCGTAAGGGGGGTTTGGGGGATATCCCCCCAAAAAATTGTGTTTTCTAGAACGTCTCAGAAGCGATTTCCCGTGTTCTGAGGATTGTTTTTATGTTTAATTAACAAGAAGAAAAAAACATATTTTAAGTATGGCCCAAAGACCTTTTTTGTGTACTGGAAAGAAATTTAAAGTTTCGGTTCAAATTCTCTATCAACAGCGTGTTTTAGAAGTCAGATGGTATTGTTATAGGGGCAACCTGGTGAAAGCTATAAGTACCACAATGAGATATTATGCTGTACATACAAGATAGTTAAACAGTTCCAACAATATATATAATACCAAAATAATTGAATGGATATGTTTAGTCGATTATACATAATAATGTCAGCCGAAAAAAACCTTTATCGTTCTTGTATAATGATATGATTAATATCGCCCGGGCGGTTAGGAAGGTTACAATAAAAAGTATTAATTTTCAGATCATCTATAACGATCGGTCAATGATACAATTATGCAACTTATGCTAGTATATTTCCGCCGAGCGTTGCAAGTTGCAACTTGGGGTTTTGCGGAGGTGGTAAAATAAAAAACACACTTTAGGGTCAAGATTCAAAGTAGACGAGCGTAGCGATGCCAACAAATATTGTTAAAATAAAGAAAATATAGTAAAAATATCAGATAACGGAAACCAACAATATATGCTTTTCGATAACGATGAAGCTCTACTCTCTAGATCACCCATAGATGGTCTGGTGTTGGTGTTTGATGCTGGTCCGCTGTGGGAGCCACTCTCCTGAAGCGCTGCCAATCACAACGGGAAAGAGAGTCAGCGATTACATTATCTCTACCAGGAATGTGCTCAGCTTTCATTAAAATATTGAGTTTAAGAGACAGTAAGACCAATTTCCTTACTAGAACCATAACACGAGGAGATTTTGATGATTTTTTTGTTTATAATAACGACAACAGCCTGATTGTCTACATGAAATAAAATTTTCTTATTTCTGAGAAAATGACCCCATAAGTTGAGTGCAACAACAACTGGGAATAATTCCAGGAATGAAATATCAGTTAAAATACTGAAAATATGATGAATGTCCCATTATCTGGGCTATCGGTATGCAGAAACGATCAAGCATCAAGGTAACCCCATTATAATCTGACAGGAATACATACCACAAACAAAGGTCCTCACGCATCTCTCGGGTAACCCTAATCTTGTGATGAGTTTTTTTTAACCGAAATTGTTGCGTCAATTAGTCTGCGGGAAAAAGGTCTGCCAGGGGCCACCACTTGGCAAGCAAAATTAAATGATCCGATTGAAGACTGCAAGTCCCTTAAGGTAACTTTCACCTTACCCATTACCAAATCAGACCTTAACTGATTTAATTATCAGCAGGGAGCCGCATTTGCAATAGAATAGTATCAAAATCAATACCCAAAAATGTGAGTACCTGTGTAGGCCACACAGTTTTCTCCTGTGCCAAGGGAACACCCCATAAGGCACAAGAGTCTTGAAATGTTTTCAAAGAATGAGCACACTGTTCTGAATTGTTTTCCCCACCCATTAAGAAGTCATCTAAGTAATGCAAAAGGTTGGAATCATGACTCCTTGAAGTACTAAACTAATGAAGGGCTGTGGCAAATTTCTCAAATAAAGCACAACTAATTGAGGCTCCCATGGGGAGACATTTGTCAAAGTAGAAATTATCCTCCAAACAAAAACCTAACTGGTCAAAATCCGCCGGCCAAATGGGTAGTAGCCTAAAGGCAGACTTGATATCTGACTTGGCTAATAAAGCACCCCGCCCCAGTCTCTGTATCATGCCGACCGCATCATCTATCGTGCTGTAATGCACGGAACAAAGTTCACTATCAATAAAGTCGTTCACCGACCTTCCAGCAGGATGTGACAGGTGATGAATGACCCTAAACTCATTGTCCTTTTAAGGAACCAGACCCAAGGGAGAAATACGAAATGTTGGGAATGTTGGGGAGTGAAATGGCCCAGTTATACGCCCCAGAGATAATTCTTTTTGAAGTTTCCCTCTCAGCACTTCCGGGGCCACCTTGACACTTTTAAGATTGTTAGAAAAAATGGGACCCGTGGGCCACTATACTGGAGTTTGAACCCTAATTCAAATCCCCTGACTACCTCCTGTGCTATGTCTTGTAAAGGATAATTTCTCAGAGAATGTTCCACCATGTTCAATTTAATGGGTGTTTTGGACAAAATTAATAAAGAAGACAATACATGTAAATCGCCCTCAGATTTTGATCTATTTTGTACACTTTGCACCCGGATGGGTACTGTCACATTTTGAACAGGTGTGACTAAAGCGGCACATGGAGCCGAATCGACATTTCTCACCCTTGTCAAAGGCCCAGCAGACTGGTTTATCCCCTTTTTGAAAATTTTGATCCTTGTTGGTGGGAATTACCCCCCTTTGACTTTTATAATACTGGCCATTGGACCCTTGACTTTGATTATATGACTGATTCTGACTTGCGGCCACAAACATTAGCCAAAGTTCATGATCCAAGACCCCCCAAGATGTGTGAGGGTGCCTAACTTTCCGGAGTCTGTATTGCTCGTCATACTTTGCCCACCCGAGACCAGAACCCCGTTAAGCGGCAAGACAGACATCATGCATGTACTTGATAAGTTCTTGAGCTTTATCTGGCCATTTTTCTAGCACAATGCTCATAAAGAACATAAAGGCTTTTGTCCAGACATGAATATTAGTTATGAGTTTGCCTTTTTGTTTGACAACGGTTAAACAACCATCTTTTACCACCAAATCGCCATAAAAATCAGACGCGTGCTGTACCAATTCATCCCCGGTTTTTCAATCAATGTATTCACCGTTCCATATTTTTTCCTTAATTTTGTGTGGCACGTGACCAGAAAATGAGTCAAAACTACTGACCACTTCAACCGGATATGGCTGTATTTGAATGACCCCACCACTCACTCCGACACTTGAGCCAGAGTTCAATTCCCCCGCCTTACCACCAGTAGACAAAGCTGATTCCCTGGGTTGTTCAAGCCCAGTGCGGACACACACTGTTGAATTTTTCCGGGAATATTGTTTGGTCGCCCCTGTCCTCCACGAGGTTCGCCGCATGGTTGTCTGCGCCGGCATAATCAGGTAGGCCCAACTCGACATGATACGGAACAGACGGCTGCCGACGCTGCGTTTTTCCCCCATCCGTCTCCTGTGCCTTCCTTGAAGGTTTCATTTTTCTCTTGGGTGGCATACCCAGTGGAGATGAAGGATGATTGTTGATTTTAAAATCAGTTCTAAATTGATGCTAAATTGTTAAACAGGCTTCGAGCAGCCACATCCAGGTCAGAGAAATTCATAAGCGCAAAATTAGTAAATAAAGCGTCTAGCTGATGTTGACCGAAGAGGAAAGACTTGCACAAGACCAAAATGGCAAATTACCTCAACTCATTCAAGATTTTCGCTTTAACTAAACTGGTGTTATCATACATTGATAAACCTTAGTATTTGTGTAATGTATATTTTCTTATAATGTATCTTTTATCTGTGTGCTCAAAGTATGTCTTTTGTTTGTAAAAGTATCTGTGAATGTATTTCATCATTCAAATAGATAACACAAGCGCTGGGTAGGTTATCTCGACGTTTTATTCGGAGCACATTATGGTATAAAGAAAACCCCTGTACATATAAATGAATAAAGGTAAATAACTCTTACAATACTTCTATGATAATTTAGGATATAGTGCAAATTACATAACTTAGAAAAAGTACAATTAATGTTATTTTACTTTCTATACAAATGACATTTCTAGATAACTTTATCTAACTAGAATACATCAAACTAGTTCCTTTTGATATAAATGTGTTCAGACTTTCAGAAATAAATGCATAGTTAAATACATACACATATATATATATATAAAGTGTATTTGAAACAGTAACTACATATTTAGAAATAAGCTAGAGTATTAGCACTTACCCTACAGCTTTGATGTAGAGGTTCCCAATATATGGGTACAGGTAATGTAAAAACCATTTTGCAGCAGCAGGTGTATCTTTCTCAAATTCACGGGTAGAAGTGCCCAGGTAAAAATGCCAGGTACCCAGGTTGGAAATGTCAAAGGTCTTATCCTAAGACTAGTCATTGGTCAGTCTACAGTCATGTGTCATAACATGCAAACTTAATTACTAATACGTAGCACACAACACACAACACACAAAAATACGACGTGTATGTACATTAAGGTGACTTGACTCAAAAAATCTTATAGAATTTGTAACAATTACATTTATATTAATTTTATATAATGGTGATATATTCCTTTATAACCAAGTAATATATACTATTTTATAAATTATACCCTGAAACATACTCCCCGCCTTTAAAAAAAATGACTTCCATGTCATTACTACATTCATGTATACAAAATATATAAAATCAGGTCAAAACTGGATGAATAGTATTATACAAGTATTTTATTCATCACTTAGAATCGACCACCCTCTCAGGCATATTGAGCACGACTCCTCTGTTCTCACCAGCCAATCTGGTTTAAGCTACCTCGCATGCAGACTCATGGCATACTCACCTGAATTATGCCAAGCGGGTTTACTTCTTTGACGTGTCGATCGTCTAGGGACAGGGACCGGAATTCTCTTAGGCTCGAGACGCTCATCATCAGCTTCATGCAGAGCTAAGACGTCTCCCTGAGGAAGGTTAGGGTCATATGGCTCCATGGATGTCTGATCGTCATCACCACACTCTCCTCCTCCAGCTTCCGCAGTCGTTTTGTCTTCACGCTCCGGCTGGGGAGCTTCTGTATCCATATCAGGGTCAACATCTACATCTCCACTTTGTTGAGTACTGGATACCTCCCCTGTTGGACTTGCCACTACAATCATGAAGTCATCATAACTATCATCGCTATCATCCTCCTCCTCCTTTTCGATGGAGTTGTCCTCCACCGGTTTGTTTGTCTTCGATATCCGTTGTGGCTCAGAACTGGACTCTGTTAATCCTAGGTCTCCAACAAGTAATAGCCAATTACGATGCAGAGTCCTAGTTCGTCCAACTCCCATCTCAGTTTTAATAATAAACACTAAAACATCAGGGTTGTGTTTCTCTTTGACAACATACATTGTGTCCGCCCACTTGTCCGCTGATTTATGCCTTCAATAATGTACAAGCTTCCGTACCAGGGCCCGGTCTCCTGTTTCTAAAGTGCTCCCCTAACCCCTCTGTCGTAATGATGTTTTTGTCGGTCTTTCACTTTTACTATCGTCTGGCAGGCAAGCACGTAGGCCGACTTCAGTCTAGCCCTCAGGTTGTCCACATACTTTGAATGGCACTCAACCTGATGTTTATCCCATCTCGGTATCCCAAATGCTAGGTCCACTGGTAGCCTAGGTTGTCGTCCAAACATGAGCGTGAATGGTGTGTAGCCAGTCTGTTCATTGGTTAGACATGCACCAATGGGGGTATATGTTTCTTCCCTGTTCCTAGACGATCGAGCTGGGTAGTTTCTTTTAGCTTTGCTAAGACCTATACTGGCATAACTGTTCACACGCTTAAGTCTATCCTGCTCCCGATAAAGGATTGCGCCAAGATCTCGTCCACTACCGTCAATGTGAACCTGGAAAGGTTTGGTTCGGTCGAGGTATCCAAGGATTGGCGGTGTTGTCAAAGAATTTTCAATTGATTGAATGCTTCCTCTTGGGCGATATCCAAATTCCATTAACAATAGTGTAACGCAACAAGGTTTTTGGGCCGTTACCTACTCACTCTGGCTCGACTGCCGCTTTTGATTGCAGATTCCATGGTTTTTAAATGAAGAATGAGATAGCCATATTTACTTTATCTATTAAAGTGACGGGATTTCCCGGACTTAAAAAATATTTTCATTATTTTCCCATCCGAGGAAAACTTTTGAATACATTTTTTGATTACGTGATGTAATATGCAAACATAAACCGTATGTCGGGAAAGTGGTCCTACTTTGGCTGTTTGGGAAAGTGCTCAAAATAATGAAAAACATGGTTGATCTAGTTTTTCAAAACTGCGACAGGTGTTTCTTGGGATAAAACAGATTGTATTTCCCAGTTCTCAAAGTGTGCTTAGATAATGGTAAAACTTATAGTTATCTCACTAATTAGCATAGGTCGCGATCACTTCTAGCTCACGAGGATGGAAATGACAGCTTGGATTATCATAGATATTAAATTATTTTCATGATAGTTATAATATACTTCTAACATCTAGGAATTTAGATGAATTTCTTTTTTGAAAGTTTAACTATCATCTGTTTAACACCTCACTCTTAGTCACACATAGCATTCTTTCTAGGTATTTAGTTCATCTTATTAATTATTTCAACAATAAAGAAATTTTTCATTTCATAACTATATAAATATTTCTATAATATGTTTAAAGAACAAAATTATTACAAAATAAAATAACACATTTCATCTTATCATATGTCATATCAGCAGCACAATGATTATAAAATGGATATATTTAATATTGAATATATATTTATAACTAATATTAAAGTATTTTAAAATTTAACACTTTTTAATAGAAATCTGAAAATCTGATGTTAGGTATTATTAAATTAAATATGATCAGCCTCCAGCTTAGATAGAACACCACCTTAGATAAAAGGGTTAACTACAGATAAAAACACAGGTAAATACATGTATATACTGCCAATACTACTCAGAAACAGACGATAATGCTTCTAACAACATTCTTCTCCCCATATTATTTTAAAAAGTGGGCGAAACATTGTTTGGTAGTTTCTATTAATTTTTGTAGTAGTTTTAAGCTTAGTCTTCCATATCATTAAAATCAATTTTATAAAACAAATATGTTTGTGTTGTTTTAAACGAGTGGCATAAACGGCAGCTGTGAAAAGCTGACTCTGCACTCACACTGTTACGTATTTTTCTACATGAAACACCTACCTAACACCAATGTAGAAAATTATCAATAGGTTTATATATCTAAAGATTAATAATCATATTAGCGCATAAATTTAAAAATAAATTAAGACGAAAAACCCTAGGAAAGAACCCTTTTAAGAAGACACGTTTTTGTCGTATATGAAAATGAGTCTGGTACATATATGCAGAGTTCGCTTAATATTTGATGGTAGCTCTGTACTTGTAAAAAAACTTTTGATTTTTCCAATGATTATCCAATTCATCTTTAAAAGAGTTAATATTTGGTGCCGATATAACATTTTTAGGTAGTTTATTCCATATTGGTACAGTTTTTATTGAAAAGTATTAAAGGCTAAAGTTGGTAGTTTGAGTTTTTCCAGACTTTCACAGTAGCTTGGGTTTCCCATATCTGACAGGCACGTTGTTGCTCTTCGTTAAACTCCCTCTTGTCGATATGTTTATTACTTAGATTATATGGTGCCCACATGTACACTGGACGGGTCTGTCGATTTACCCAATACAACCCAATACTACTCAATACAACCCAATACAAGCGCCGATTTACCCAATACAAACATTGATTTACCCAATAAAACCCAATACTACCCAATACAGAAATTAAACACCCAATGAAACTGATATACCAAATAAGTATACAATTAAGGTTAAATATATATGTAGATCTTAAGCGGGCGTACTTGTGATTATAGATTATCATACTTTATTTTCAGGGTTCGTCGTGAGAACAATTTTCTCATCGCTCGCATTTGGATAAAATCGAGAGGCCAACTCAGGTTGATTCGAGATTGTATCTACGTGCGAGCGATGAGAAAATTGTTCGAACGACAAACACTGAAAATACTGTTATGATAAACTATATAACATCTATATACTACTACCTTATATATATCATCAGTGATTTATTTACCCCATTTTCAGTGCCGACGTTTGGTATATAACTGTTGGTGTTCCAAAACAAACCCCTTAGACACCTTAATTTTTATATTTATTTCAGGCCCAGCAACTAATTGTCAGGATGGTACATGGAAACGTGAGCTTGGTGTTACTGCTAGTGTTCGTGTGTGTATCTCCTACGATTCTCGGCAGTGAAGCAAAATCTAGGAAAAACTATGGTATCATTTTCAAACCCGAGACTAAGGTCCAATTTTCAAACGTTGTGTGGCTACATACTTTTGCAATCCAACTGCCTGACAAATTGCAACTCCCACATATTGAGGATTGCGCGAGACATAATTCTTTCCATAAGTTTTCTCATATATATAAAGAACTAAATATTATGAAAACCAAATGTCAAACGAGACTTGAAACTACTTTAGATTACATAAAATCCTTGCTACCACAAAGTCAGTTACATGCTGAGAGTAGTAGAACAAAGCGAGCGCAATTAGGATTTATAGGGGATTTATCTTAGACAATATTTGGTACCGCAACAATGGACGATGTAAAAATTCTAGCTCAGCACGTCAATGCATTAACAAGCAACATAAATAGGGTCACACGTGTTTTGCCACAGCATGGTAAACACCAATCATCTTTTACTTAATCAGTTACCTGAAGAATAGACCATTTAAGTAACGGTGTGCAAGACAACCATAGAGCTATTATTAATATATAAGCAAGGCTTTAAAATCAGACATCACGTCTCTAGAAAATTCAATAGATTTACTACCTTCATATTTAGTGAATCAATTACAAAATGGCCGAAGATTTCGAATTTAGTTTAAGTTGGGTATAGTTTCCCTAGTTCAAGGAAGGTTGTCTCCCTTATTAATTCCTCATTCCACACTGCTTTCCACCTTTCATTTCGTTCATACTTTACTAACGCAGACATATAAAGGTAGGAGATACACATGAAATCTCAAACAGATTCTAATTTCTACTACTCACAATCTAGCTTTGTCTATTGAACTAAATTCAACCTTCTATATTACTTTAAGGATTCCACTCTCTACTTTCAAGCTTCCTTTTACTCTTTATCTGATAATTTCATTTCCCGTACCCATTAACAACACGTCAAAGCATGCAACCCAGTTGTTAGATATTCTTTCGCACATAGCTGTCTCGCATAACAAGGACTATTTTGTTACAAAGCCCAAAAGCATTGTTTTAGGAACATGGCTTACTCACCTCATGACCTATTTTTGTTAACTTTTATATCCACGTTTTTTATTATATACATGGTAATCAAAGTAGTTTGTAAACAGAGATCGGGTTGAAAACTGTATTTAGAAATAACTTCCGGGGGATCATGTGTCATGGTTCAAGATGTCTCCATATCTTTATGCCCATCCTACTGACAGATTTCAGCATCCATCACAATGACCAAAGGGCCTGTTTCCAGTAATGTTAATTCTCCATAGGAGCCTGCCCCCGTATAATTTCTTATCTAGCTCTACTACTGTTTTTTTCTTTTCCGAAGAATAATTTTACACCTTTCCGACACCCAGATTTCATAATTTCAGTGAAAATGTATTTTTATAAAGTTGTCAATTTCAGCATCAAAGACATAAGTTCGTAAATAAAAGAAGGTTATCTCGAAATTGTAATTCGCAACATAGTATAAATTTCTTTTGATAAATAATTCCAAAACATCGTGTTTATTCATAAAACATAAAACAATTATCGGATGAAAATGCACTTGCAGTGACACAATTATGAAGAAAAATGCCATAAAATTGCAATTTTCTCCCGTTATATAGTTTTGGATGCAAATTTCCATCAGAAAATCGGATAGAGCTTTACTTGTTTCATATGTGTACCAAAAATCAGCTAATTCCATGTGGTGGAACGTTCTCATATCGCCGCCTGAATGTGGTTGTAAATTGAAAGAAAAGGGGAAATGAGTAACAACCTTGTCTGAAACCCTATTATATAGCTTATTATATACAAACTTTTATATTGAATATCAGAGCGGATATTTTCATGACAGTTTTATGATGTGTAACGACTAAATAAACAGTATCGATATAAAGATTTACACTGAGGACACCCTGATACATGAATACTGTTCTATCTCAAGTTGTCCTCTTCTGAATTTTCTGATCGTGTGGCCTTGTACATTTATCCGTATCTTCTTGTCTTTGTCTATACGTTTACGGAATCATTGACTCGACGCTAGCTATTCTTGTCTCACTTTCCTTGTTTTATTGTCCCATCTCCAAAGCGTTGTGGCTCTGTCAGGGTTGGGACCCTGACTTGTCTCACTTTCTTTGTGCCTGCCGACCACGCCACATCGAATAGATAGATTATCCATATGAAATACTTTATTTTGTTCTAAGTAATCAATCAATTCTGCGCTTCTTGGAGGTATTGAATGTGATTTATTATATTGTCTTGTTATTTTGTGTAATTAGTTGTTCGTTATTTATCACACATTTTCGCATAATTGTACCAAACTACTAAGTATTAGCTGTTTACAGCAATCATCGGTGGCTTGCTATTTTGTTACTTTATCGACGCTTCATAAACCAATCGTTATTGTTTCAAGATGGAGGGTAAATGTGTTGGAGAAGGGTGTCAAGTATACTTCAAGAAACGTAGTGGCAATAAGAACAGAAGTGCACGCAATGTAAATAGTCCACAATATAAATGGCTCCTAGATACGCTGGTGCAACAAGGATTGATGTCAGCAAAGGAACAAGCACTTATTTGCCAGAAGTGCTACATGAAGTATCTTCGGAACAAAAATCAGCCTGAACCTGAACCCGAGCAGAACCAGGAAATAGAGGAAGAAGACGACTCCCCGTCCCATATCCTGCCGTTGCTGACCCTTCATGATCTTTTGAATGGATCNCATGATTTTGTATTGGCCTGAAACATATTTGTCTAATGTGTTCATATTTACGACAAGATAATAAATAATGATCGTTTGTTTCGTTTGCTTCACGGCAGGAACAGAGTGGACTCCCTACTAAATGTTTATGAAAAATATGGCCGTTTAGTAAACTACATTTCATTCTGAGCCTGGCATGGTATATTTGTCCTATTCTAGTACGACAGAAGTAATATGATTCTTTTTGTAGTAAGTTTCTGGTAAGATGTAGCTTTAGGTTTTTATGAATGCGTCATTCCGTATGTCTTCAGGGAGTTCATTCCATAGATTGACAGAAGCGGAAAGGATACTTTTTTGATATAAGTTTGTTCTACAACGTACAGGTCTAAATCTATTTGCGTCTCTAGTGTTATGTTGGTGGATGTGCGAATGTCGTTCTGGGAGAATGTTTCTAAGATATTGTGGGGTAATGTTGTGTACTATTTTGTGAAATTGTATGATTTGTGGTGTTTCCGCCTACAAGAAAGTGTTTGCCATCCTATTTCTTTGTAAAGGTTCGCATAACTAGTGAGCTTCATGCCTCCTGTAATGATGCGTGCAGCTTCAAGTTGTATATTTTCTATCTTTTGTGAGTGTATTGGTCATATTGTCCCAAACAATTTATCCATACTCTAATAATGATCTTATAAAGGTAAAATACATACGTTGTAGTGTTTGGCGATCGAGAGTATATTTTAGTTTTCTGAGTAAATTCAATTTAGCAGATGCCTTTTTAACAATATATTCAATATGGCATTGCCACCCATCATCACATGAGAAAAATACATGTGATGAGTGTTTATGTGCATTCACGTCAAAGGAGGATGGACTGGTTTGTTTGCTTTTTTCCTAACAATGAAAGTTTCTGTTTTTAAAGGGTTAAAATTAACAAGCCATTTTGTGGACCAATCAAATATTTTCCCCAAGTCCCTATTCAAGACAGCAGCACTATCTATGGGTAAATCAACTGTAGCATATACAGATGTATCGTCGGCAAATAACTTAATAAATGATTGAATATTGTCGGCTATATCATTAATAAAAACTAGAAATTGTAGTGATCCTAATATAGAGCCTTGTGGGACACCTGCATCGACTTTTTGCCAAGACGAATACTTATTATTGATGGCAACTCGCTGCTTACGATCCGAAAAATAGTTTGAAAACCATGACAACAATTTACCAGTAATGCCAAAACTGCGTAATTTGGTTAAGAGACCACGGTGCCAAACACGGTCAAACGCCTTACTAATGTCGCAAAAGACCAATCTTATTTCTTTTTCGTTGTCTAATGCATTGTCTATGTCATTGGATATATTTAGAAGTTGATTTATAGGAGAGTCTCCAGGTCTGGACCCGGACTGACTAGAAAATAACAATCGATGACGAAAGAATAAATTATAGATATGTTTGTATACGCATCTTTCCATTAACTTACCAAGTATAGATAAAAGAGATATAGGTCATTTAGACAGTGAATGTTATCCACAATTTCTTCCAGTGTGATTAAAATATTGTTCAAGTTATATTCAGTGACATTTGGAATGGTAGGTAATTCAGTTGCGGTTTCGTCATTATTAGATTGCTAACAAAAATATTCATTAAAAGCGTTAGCTTTCATAGTATCATCAGTCAAAATTTCACCATCGACAATAACTAAAGGTATACAACTTTTCTTTTCAGAATTCGACAAAAATCTGTTTTCCACCAACATTTCCCACTCGCTGAAGAGTTTCTCAAATTTTCACATAGGTTATTGAAATATTTGGTCTTAGCCTGACGGATAGCTTTCGCACATTTATTATGGGTTTTTCTAAATTTTGACCATTGACTGACAGTACCTGTCTGCTTAGCTTTACGATGGTGATATTTTCTTTTACGTATAAGTTTTCTAATAGTGTTTGCCATCCAAGGGGGGGATTTTCGCTTTATTGTAATCAACTAATGGGGAATATATTTGCTAGCTATTTCTATTAAGACTGTATTAAATTTCCTGACCGATTCATATACGTCGTTAATATTGATGATGTCATCCCAGTTAACTTCTGAAAGTTTCTCACGGTAAAGTGCATAGTTTCCATGTGCAAATAGCCGTATGTGTCTCGAGAAGGACGAATGTTTTGGTTTAATAATATTAAGACAACCATAGACCGGACAATGATAACGAATCGGTTGATCAAGGAAACTTTCACCAACAAAAGAATTTTCAACAATGTCCGTATTACTAATGCATATGATATCAAGTAGAAAAGATGACGATTCTGTATAACAAGTTTGTTCCGTAATATTTAAGGATTTACTTGAACATATTTTTCATGTTATAGAGATTTAACACAAAAAACCCGGAGTGTACTCTAAATAAACCGCGAAGCGGTTTATGATGAGAGTACACTCCGTTTTTTTTGTGAGATAGCTCCATAACATGAAAAATATATTCAAGTTAATCCTTATAATTTAATCTACTATACACAATCCCTGTGGAAATACACTTTTATTGATGGACTCTTTTCTCTTAGAAATTATTGCGCTGCTGTATCAGCCAATCAAAAGCGACGTTACAAACGGCGACGTCATTTTTTTTACGTTATGGGCTAATAACATTAAAGATTAAATTATTCTGGAATAGCCTATTCAGTCGAACCTCGTTATCTCGAACTCTTATAACTCGAAGACCCCGTTTAACTCGAAGTATTTAATCGGTCCCGGCCAAAACTCTTCTTAATCTTAGTAATAAAAACTCTGAACTCTGAAAACTCGAAAAACTCGGATATCCCGAAGTGAAACATCGGTCCCAACAACGTAAATCCTACATAAAAATATCTCCTACCTCGAGGTTTCTTAAGATTCACAAGTCTATCATATATTCTTTAATTATTTGATACGTATTTGACGCAGTGCTACGGTAAACATCGTTCTAAATGAGCAGCTTACGCTCGGTCATAATTACTTCCCGATTAAACTTATGGCATTAAAATGTGTTTGACTGATATCATAGACCCCAGTACTATATGCAAGATCTATGGAATGATATACTCAGTATATGATCCCATGTAGAAACGGGTGAGTTCGGGGGTCTATAAAATATACCGTACAAAACAGATTTGTTTGCTATGAAAATTTCTATCCATACACATTCAATAGTGGGTATTTCTAAGTCCACTCTCCTTTTAACCGATATATTATCGTTAACGTACACAGCTATACCTCCACCTGACTTATCCTGCCTACAGTAGCAAAAAGGTGCAAAGAAGCCCGGAAAATTCAAATCATCATTTAAAATCATCCGAACATAACAAAGTTTCAGTAAAGGACAATATACTATGACGATGTAACTCAGCAATTAAGATATCGACCTTTGGTTTCAAGCTTTGAACATTTAGATGCATAAAAGAGTACTTAGATTTGTCAAAAAATGAACTTAGGTCATTGGATGTTAACGAAGAGATATCAGAGTCGGAAGATGAGAGCGGGCCAGGATTTGTTTCGATATCACCTGAGAGATATAAGGCCGACTACTAATCGGTGTAATTCCTCGCGCACGGATAGTGGTCATTATCATAGCTGAGGTTGCAGCAGTACACAGCATAATATTCATGGTATATGACACAAGATTGAAGTAGGTTGTTTGCATAATACACACAGGTTCGTAAAGCAAATATTCAGAGAAAATAAGTGAAAAAGAGGATAGGAATCGATGACAGAAGTTAAGGTCATAGGAGTGTATTAATAAACGGAAGTAGGAAGTACACCCCTAGTTGAAAATCCAATGTAGGGAGACAGTATAACAATTTCCGCATATTCTAATGTTTAATAATAAACTGATGAATTTTGTATGTTTATTATTGACAGAACAGTGTGTTCTCTCAATATTAAAGTATTTCAAAGCAATCCAGGCATTAATTCAGTTATTTTTATCAATGAGTCAAATGTGTCCATTTTTCTGTACTTCTTGAAACCGGTTACCTTTTTCACTACTGTGAAGTTTTTCAAGAATGATAACTCTTCCATGCAATTACTATGTGTACATGGTTTTACTATAAAGCGTCAATTTTTGTTCGTTTATAGATAACTTATTTTACACAATTTCAGCATTTATTAAATTGATATACATTAATGCAATACTAATCTATGGAAGTATCATTTTTATCGACATTATTTTGCAAAAAATTGTGTCTTTCATTTTTTTTTTCAAAATTCACTCCTTTTTACATAAATATTTATTTAAAATCCTTAAAATTCTGACAACCTATATTTTTTTTGTGGCAGAAAATTTTCTTTACTTCAAAGCAATATAACTACAAAATTTGAAGAAAATCTACTGAGAAATAGTGACACAATCCTATTACCTTAAGTAAGAAGACATACATGTTAGAACTTGAGAAGGTAAAGAGATGTAGAATTTGGTAATTAGTGCACATATGAGATTTCCGTGCGACAATTTTAAATCGGCACGAGATAAATTGGTACTGGAAAATGTATCAATTTGACACGTGTAGAATAAGTATAAGTAGCGTCTGTGACACTGTGGTTTCGATTTTTGAAAAATAAATATAAAATAACCATTCGATGCAATCAGTAGCTTATAGGCATGCCTGTTTCTAAGCCACTCTGATTAAAATCATCTGTTACATCGCTCCGTCTGAACATCTGAATGTGCCGCGGTCAGGGTCACGTTCAAGTGACCTTTAGATGAACCAATCAGAGGCGCACTGGCAAAAGTTTGCCAGCAAATCGGAATATCATGGTTGATGGATAAATAGCGCGGAGTATCGAACAGATTAGTTTTCCAAAACAAATATGGCGGCGGGAACTGACGTTTCTATGGCGCCAAGGAAAACGTACCCATTCGGTAACAATTGCGTAGGCAACACCGCCATACAGTCTTTCTTCTCTAATAAAGCTTCGAATATCTTTTTCTGTTCGGGTTTCAGACGATCAATCTCAAATAACTTCAGAACTTTCGCATCATTCTCATCAATGTCCGCCATATTTGTTACAACTCCGCGCGCCCTTTTGAATAGGGTCTCTGATTGGTCAAAATTTAATGAGTATTTATAAATATAAAGGTCACCTGAACGTGACTCTGACCGCGGCACACTCAGATCGATGTTCAGTTGTAGTACGAAGTTAACAAAGCCATGTAACATATGATTTTAATCAGATTGATTTCTAAGCATATTTGATTTTATGTTTTTACATTCAAGACAGGGTTACCTGTGCAAGGGAAAATGTGCTTGCAATATGTTAACTGTAAATGCTGAAAAAACAAAAATTGTAGTTTTTAGAAAAGGTGGAAGATTGCATAAGGATGAAAAATGGTATTACAAAGGAAGTAAAGTTGAATGTGTGGATCAATTTCCTTACCTAGGTGTTATTTTAAATTACAACAATAAATGCACTTCTATCCAAAAACAATTAGCTAGCCAAGGACGAAAAGCTATGTTTGCATTATTTTCAAAGTGTTCATCATTAAACTTAAATGTAAAAACCATGCTCCACCTTTTCGATACATATGTAAGTGAACTTTGGTGCATGCACAAAGCTCCAGAGATAGAACATGTACATTTACATTTTTGGAAGAAACTACTAAAAGTGAAGAAATCGGCCAATAACAACATGGTATATCTTGAATTGGGACGGTTACCTCTAGTTTGGATGAGAAAATTAGAATGATAAAATATTGGTTTAAGATATTAAAATCTGAAAATTGTATTATATCAACTTCCCATAGGTTTTTATTACAGTGTTGTAGTAGAAGTGATTTCAACTAGGCTATAGCAGTAAGAGATGAATTAAATAATCTAGGTCTTAGTGATGTTTGGTTAAATCCATGTATCTCTCAGCAAAATTTGTTATGAATATGTATTACCATTACCATTGATAAAACAAAGAATTTTTGATCAAGGCATACAATCCCTAAGAGCCACAGTGAAAACTCTTCAAAATGTTTATTGTATAAACATATAATAGATTTTGGAGAAACATTATAATTTTACCACACAAAATATATACCAAAGAAATATCGCATTTGTTTAACTCGAATACGCACATCTACCCATTCTTTAGCTATAGAAGTTGGAAGGTATAACAATTATACCTAGAGAACGTAGATATTGTAAAAAGTGTAACTTCCCCTCTGAAGTAGAGGACGAATTTCATTGTTTATTGGTCTATTCTTAATTCCAAAATCTCAGATCTCGTTTTATCAAAATCTATTATTGGAAAAAACCCATCTGTGTTTAAAGTCGTCCAGTTATTGAGTGACCATAATATTAAAGAATTGTGTATACTAGGAAAATTCATATATGAGGCAAACAAATTAAGGGTATTATAATGGAATATGATTGCTTTCATCCTCTGTACATTGTCCATGATTTGTGTATAATATGTATTGTAAACTGATGGGCCAATGACCTAAAGTTTGAATAAAACTTGAAACTTGTCAATTAGCCAGAGGTAATGTACATGAATTTGGTATTTTAGACTTTAATACCTTATTATCTGATGTACATTGTCCAATTTCATTAACTCTACAATTTTATAACATTTTAAATACCTGTTTAACAAATAACCAAACCCCAGAATCTGGAGAAAGAATTAACCAATGGAAAACAGAGAAAACGCGTGATTACATTAATAATATTGATGATGATTTAGTAAAAGATATTACTGATACGATTGACAATTGCATAGATCCATATGAATTGAATTTTGACGAACTTGTTGATAATTGTAGAAATATTTTATTACATGCTGCTAAGAAAACACTTGGCACAAAACCCTATACTTGTTAGTAAGCGTGAGAAGTCAGTCGCTCCCAAGAAACATTGGTTTTATCTTAATTGTCAAAATGCTAGAATACTGCCTATGTAAAGGACAGTAGAGACGGAATAGAAACGAGTATTTTTACAATAAATATAAAGAATCTGAAAAAGTTTATAAAAGCATAATGGATAAACGTATTAAAACGTTCAGATATGATATCAGAAAAACATTGAAGGCAATGAAAAGTAATAATCCAAGGATTATGGAAGCTATTGAAATCTGGCGGAGAAAGAAAACCGAAAGGAACAATACCTATAGACGTAATTTTTATTTTTTACAAAGAACTTAATACATGTGATGATGATGATGATGAAAATGGTACTGATGTACTTGTGGATATTGTTAATCCCATGAATGAGTTTTTAAACTGTGAGATAACAAAGGATGAGGTTAAAAGAGCTATTAGGTCGTTGAAAAATAACAAAACGTGCTCTGGTGACAATATTATGAATGAATATATCAAACATTCTGTTACGAAAATGACTGATTTGTATGTCAAAGTGTTTAATATTATTTTCAATAGTGGGAAATTCCCAACAAAATGGCTGACCGGTACTATTGTTCCTATTTAAAAAAATAATGGTACACCTATAGAACCTAAAAATTATAGACCAATTACGATTGTTAGTTGTTAGTTCACTAGTATATTAAATGAAAGGCTACAGAAATACTCATAGGATGTCAGCTTGATATGTGAAAATCAGACAGGGATTCGTAAAAAATATTCAACTATTGATAACATGTTTGTACTTTACTCTTTGATAAATTTGACTCAGATGATGAAAAGTAAATTATATTGTGTATATTTTTACTTTGAAAAAGCCTTCGATAAAGTATGGCGCAATGGCTTGTGGAACAAGATGTTAATGAGTGGAATTAATGGGAAAATGTTAAAAACAATAGAAATGTATTTTTGTTTAATAATGAGGTGATAGAGTTAGTGGACAATTTTACCTATTTGAGTATGTCATTTTGTCGTACTGGTTCATTCATTGAAACGAAAAAGTACAATATTAAAAAGGTTACTATAGCAATGTATGACGTTATAAAGAAAGGTAGACTACATAACTTATCAGTTCATTATATATATGATTTATTTGACAAGATTGTAAAACCCATACTGTTGTATGGTTGTGAAGTTTGGGGTCTTACTGACCTGAAGGTAATTGAACGTGTACATTTAAAGTTTTGTAAATTATTACTAGGGTTAAAAAGTAGCACCCCTAATTATATGGTATACGGAGAACTAGGTACTAGCCCACATGAAATAACAGTAAAAACAAGAATAATAACATATTGGTCACAATTGACTCATTCTAAAGTAAATAAAATTAATAGTTTATTGTATAAACTTCTTTGCCATCAACATAATGTTGATGATAAACTGGTTCCATATATAAGCTTTATTAAACGTATTTTAAATGAATGTGGTATGAGTTATCTATGGAATGTCCAATATACTTCAAAATGTAATAACATATGGCTAAAGCATGTTATTAAACAAATAGTGCACGATCAGTATTTACAGAAATGGCAGAGTGATGTACACACTTCATCAAAAGCTACATGTTATAGGATTTTTTAAAATAATTGTTATTTTGAAAATTACTTAGATATTTTAGGGGATACAGATAGAATAACATTTTGTAAATTTAAGACTACCAATCACATTTTTTTTTGTTGAAACCGGCAGATGGCATGATATAGATTATAATGAAAGAAGATGTCCACACTGTAACAGTAAGCAAACTGGTGACGAATTCCATTACTTGCTTGAGTGTCTGTCACTGTCAGGGTATCGAATTTTATATATAGATAAATATTTTTGGACGAGACCGAATGTAATTAAGTTCTGTGAATTAATGAATACTACTAATACAAAAATTTATTATGAAACAGTATTGTGTACTACCGACTACGAACACTACAATTACTATATATTATATTATAAATATGTTTCTATATACGTTGTATTGTGAAACAGAATAAAGTTGAATTGAACTGAATAGAGGAGTAAGATTACAATTACCAGTACCGATCCCCTAAGGCTTTTTATACCTGCCTCCTTTCGTTTGGCTCCCATAAGATCTCCTCAAAGGTACCGGGTTTACTTGGGTCAGGTACGAGTGTCCAAACACAACTAACAAATAGGTGTAAAGTGAATAAAATGCTCATTTCGATGCTCTTATAATTAAGACTATATCGTGAAAACGTCCTTTTCTCTTAAAACTTTTTTATGGGATGTTCAAAAATGTTATGAACTCGATATATCAGAAAAAGAAAAAAAATGCTGTAGAGTTTAAATCACTGAACAGATTTAAAATTGACCGTCTAGAAAAAATGGAGTTAAAACAACACTCTTGCCTATTTTTTTCTGTATTATAATGTAGGCCTAATGGCTGCCAGTGATGACTTCTCATTCTGAAATCACGGTATATTCTCAGATGAATTTAACAATTTTGTAATTATTTCACGAAGCTGAAACCAAAGAAGCATAACAAAAAAATATTGTAGAATATAAATCACCAAACAGATTTAAAAGTGACCGTCTAGAAAAAAGGAGTTTAAACAACAGCCTCGCCTATTTGTAATCTGTATTATAATGTAATGGCTGCCAGTGATGACTTCTCATTCTGAAATCAAGATACCTTCTCAGATGAATTTAGCTGTGTTGTAGTTATTTCCCGAAGCTGAAACTAAGGGAGCACAACATAAAAACATATTGTAGAATATAATTCACTGTAATTGTAATTTTTTCATGACGCTAAATAAGAACCAAAATATAAAAAATATAAATTATCAAATTATGTTGAAAAAGGCCTTCTAGGAAAAAACTAAATTTAACATACAAGTTTTCTCATTTTGGTAATATTATTGTACGCAATGCGTTTCGGAAATCCTCTAACGATATCGTAGGCCGTAGCAATGAAATCGATGTCATCCAAATAGACTACCCGGCACGGATGCGCTTTGGTATGAGAAAGAGGCAGTTTCTTCTCTCTGTAGTATATACGACTGACCTTACATGTCTCTGTATAAGGGGACAAATTACTTTGGGGCCATAAGCTGAAACGCCCTCCTGAGCAGTGAAATAAGGTAAAACTTCTTTTCTCTACGAATAGTAAAAATATAGGTATGTTAAATTCACCTATTATCATCCTCGATATCCAGGGGTTACACTCACTTTCGCTTGTAAAACTTGTACGCCGCACTCAACCGTGAAAATTACGATTTTCACATGTCATTAGAAAAATAGAGACAAAGAACATATTGTTTTCAGATATATAAAACAAAAATACCTTACTGTTTATAATTATGTAAGTTTTGTTGAAATAAACGACATCTTTCACATGAAATTATGACTTTGTTGTGATCACGGGTGATTTGTTTAAAGTGTACCCGGAATGTTTTGCTATATCAAGCTATGAAAATACTTCATATGATAAATAAAAGGCTAAGAAAGTGCAAACGTTCATACATATAAATGATTTTTTTGACAATTTTAATGAAAAAATTAGTTCCTCGTTAAGACTCTGTTTAGAGGCAAACGGTGTGTTGGATGCTATCTAAATGAAAATAATTTTTTTTTTAGTTGGTTAATCTAGTGACTGTAAATAATATACTTTTTATTATTAAGCTGATCTTTAGAAAACTTGATGAACACATATAATTGAGTCAAATTAAAGTTTCTTAACAATATGTAGATATATGATTGGAATTGACAAAAAAATGCATCGGTACAATAATTTAGGCTCAAAATGAGCAGCAACCCGTGTTTGTTTACTCCAAGTCATAACACCTGAAACGTTTTTATTCTGTATGTTATCCAAGGAATTTAGCATATGGTAAATATCTAAGAATATTACAGAGGGAGAACCTGTCCGTTCAAGTCTCGCAAAGATGGTAATTTATCAATGAACCACCTTAACAGATATATAATGTCCAGCATTATTTGCCTCGTTTCTGACTTCCATCTGTCGAGTGATGCAGTTGTTCTGATTGTTGTTCGCAAATAATGTGACTCTGTGACAGAACTTTTACATTTATTTTTTTTCTTCTTATTTAAAGTTGATCCTTATACCAGAGACCAGAGACGTATAAAGCCAATATGTATACGTCTCTGCTTATACATTTCCCCATTATATCGCCTAAGGACATTGTTGTTAATTGACAATTGGAAGACACATAATCTACACAAAATGCAATTTTCATAATAACTTCAGTTACCCCTTTGCCCACCTGCTGACATCCCTTTGATGCCATTATATGTTTGTCTTGCGCCTCCTGCTGTCAGCACTGGACACAGGCGTTTGGTGTTATTTACCTGTACACAAATTTCACGCATAGGTATATGCTAAGGGAGTGGATCGAGATGATTTTCATTATTTAACCAAGGTGTTAAATTATAACTTGTGTATGATACATGTATAGGGAGAAACAAAAATGTTTGAATCTCATAACTCAATTATATTTTCGAGATAAACGCAATCACGAAATTAGATGATATTACTGTCATTGCTCAGTGATATTATTTAGCATCGCATACATAGGTACTGTATTGTAGACAATTAAATGTGTAGCGGTCGGTATTTTGCTGTTTATTTGAATTATCGACCTAAGGAATTAAGACACAATGTCGTCGATTTACATTACTATATATTATAAGAATATTGACACTTAAAAACAGCAGACACCAACGTTTCAGTTATTTTGAAAACATTTTTCATTGATATATTTCCGCATTTTTGGACAGTAGAGGTACCACAGTATATAACTTTGCAAGATAAATATTCCGGCACAGAAACTGGTCACAAAGTAGTGCTGTCCAATGACGATATGATTGGATAAGTTCTCACTGTAGAGCAGAGACATATGCGTCTCTGTGTAGAGTAAAGAAACTTATTGCAAACTGTCTTTCCAGCTAAAATTAAGAAATATCTTTGATCGACAACATTCAGACTATTTTTGTTTAATATCCCTCAAACTCGTTCATTCGAGAAAAAAGTCTCATCAGTGCTCAGAACCAGGACGTGCAATCGCTACCAGTCTATGTTACCCTATTCAGAGTCGTCAGTGTGGTTTCAATTGAACTCACTGTCTGGAAATTCTTGAAAATTTTATATCACTGGATACCATCTTCATAATGTTATCTTCAGCAAAATCTGATTCCTCAAAACTAAGAAAAAATATGAATTCGCAATCTGATGCTGTGTGACCATGGCTGTTATCGATATCTTAAGCTACCGACATTTTCTAACACAAATTCTGATGATAAGAAAACGACCATGCCTTCCATTAATATTAACGGTTGCCTTGACACGTCATGTGAGAAAATCATGCCGATTCAATGAAAATATTATTCAGAAGGAAGCCGTGTGTTTTTAATCATTTAAGCAATGGTTTCCCTATTCTCTATTGCACTACAAGTTGCTTTCCCCTTGTCTACGTTGAAAAGTGTGAAAATCGGAGCATGCCGTCCCGACAGCATGGTGCCGGAAATCGATCCAAGTAAACGTTAATGTCGTAAACAACTGACGACGACTGCTTTATTTACAATATTTGATTATTGTTAAAAAAAGAAATATTTTGTGTTTTTAGTTGTAATTGTTTCTATGCAATTTGATTTCACCGCACGACATGCCATGTGATTGTCACATGATCGTAATTTACATAGATGGGCAAAAATGTAACGCAACTTCTCTGTGCAAAATAGATAAATCATGACTATTTATATCACTTCTTTCATCTTATTGACTGTTGCATTATGATATCGCTAGCTAGGATGGAGTATAACGATAGTTCTTAGTTCTTGCTCGAAATTATTTAAAAGTGAAAGTAGAACTTACATACTGATCATTACAAAATAAAATGTTTTTTCAACAAGCTGATATTAATGACAATTAACAAATAATTTCAAGTATTACTTCATCAATTTGTATTAATATCTCGTCAGGTTTCCACATTAATCTATGTCTGATGATTATTGGGCATCTCACTTCCGGTTCAGGCAACCTAAAACAGTTTAATCGTTTTTATTAATGTATCGTTTTATTATATTATTTTTCTCTGGCAAATAGAATATCATAATAAGCGGGTTCCACTGTGCTGTTATTATTTATTTCTGACATAATTTCGGACTCCTGTGGTGCAATGCAGGACATTGCACTTGCCAAATACATTTCAAATGTTGCATGTGGTCAGGTAACAATATTTTTTTAACAAAGGAAATATTTTGGGGAAAAGTTTATTGAATTGTCGGGTGCTTGAAATCCCTGAGCACTCATCCTATCGATGGTCGATTGACACTCATATTACGGTACTATGCCGACTGACTCATCGAGTATCTTGACTTTTGAACTGAATGCGTTTGTAAAGATTGCGTGGCAAGGTACGTACTCTGAATCAGTAAATACTGTGTTAATTTGTTCTGACATAATCAGTGTGCAATATACTTTAGTAAATGAAACTCCAGAATGATATTATGTATCAGCCCCAAGCTTGTATAAAGCCAATATATAGTCCACGTCTCTGACGCACTGTCACCTTGATGTTGAAGTCAATATATTATGTTTTGGGTTCATTGCGAGCGTATCAAGCTTATCTGATTTTGATATTTTCATTTCTTGAGTAATGATTCTGTGACTGTTTGCACTGCCCGTGCAATATCTGTCCCCTCCCCTCTAACATGTTTATAAACTAGGTGTTGGAACTGTTGACACTTCCCCAGCATCAATTGAATTGGTCAGAGAACCATGATAGAGACGTTTGTACATGTAAGGTCAGTGGTCCGTAGTAGTAACAGGGTATAAGTGTTAAATTCAAAGTTTTTAATCCGAGAATCTTTTTCTTGTATGATGGATAAACAGGTAGGTTAAAAAAATAGTAATATATTCACTCTGGCATTTTACTTTAAAATATAGTTCTACAGTGTGATTATGCAGGAGAGTTAAGAGATAGTTTATGGTGTGATATTACAAATATAAAAGACATAATGTTTAGTGTGTAATTACATTCCATGCTTTATTATGATCTGATTCATATCCCCATTGGAGGAAATGTAGAGCATGAGTTGAATTCATCGGAGTTAGATGACTTTCGCATAAAATCAGTAACTTGTATATTCAGAATGTGCAAACTTAACTACAAATGATATCTTAACCTAAACTTTATTATGTGTCAATTGTAACAATTTTCCGTTTTCTGTATTTCGTATGATGGTCATCTCTCTTAAGTAACTTAGATAAGTTAAGGAGCGTAGAGGCGCAAAGGGGAGTTAACTCCGGCGTAACCCTTACTTTACAATACAGTTTATCTTTTGAATTTCCGTTTGTATATTGTCATATAACATGCACGTAACTTTGTCAATCTTCAATGAATGCATATATGTATTGTTCTGTTTGTGAATCTTCGATTCGTAGGAAATAAAGAGAATAATAATGGTTCAGATTACATGCGTAGCAAAATAAACTGGAACAGTAACAACTGTCCGAAAAATATCTGGATCCGCCCCTGGTCAGTTCTAAAGAAAATATAATAAAAACTGTTGACCATGGATAAAGCATGACTTACAAAAAATGACTGTTAAATATTATATAAATTAATAACCTTTGTAACAAATAAAACAACCAAAACTTAAATGATGTATTCTTTCTTGTATTTCAGGTAGCAAAGGGAGATTTGGAAGATGTGAATAAATCCAAAGAGGCTGCAATTATCAAAAACAACTGGATTGAAACTGAAGATATTATTATCTACAATAAAGATTTAACATGTGATCATTTAATGGACTGCATGGTATACATGATGTGCAGTTGTGGCCCAATATGGATTCAAAAGTGTCCATCAAAGCCATTTTATCACATGTCAATTCTTTTTTAGATACACTGGGAATACATTATCCCCCATTAGCAGTACTTGTTGTTGGTCCTCCGAGGGAAAATACATTTCAGACTACATGTATTGCCAACACAGACATTAGATAAGACTGACTGTATTATGTTCGTTTTTCCGAAAATGTTATATATGCATATAACTATGGAAATATTGCAACATCAAGAAAGCATGTGTCTGGAGGCTTTCAGTACTTTGATTGTTATGTGGAACTGAAATTAATATGCCATTAGACTCTGTATTTCGGATAATTTGTAAAAAATGGTTATTTTCACGATTGACTGCGGCATACAAGTTTTACCCCTTGAACATTATCGCCGATTTCTGAATTATCAGATGATTAAAAAAACATTTTTGTAACTCTCACATTTAGAAAGAAATGTTTGAAGTTATTGTATAGTTTAACAGAGACGTATAATACAGAGATTGGCAACTCACGTGAAACCGAGGGGTATTTGGGGGTAAATCACGCGAGTTTGAAAGTGTTGTAAAAACCTCATTTGAAAAAGCTGGCTAGAAATATTATGTTTTGAATAAATATCTGAAGATGTTTTTGAAATTAAATAATGAATTAGAAAGGAGTTCGTGTTTTAATGTGCTAAGAAAGAAAAAAATCCTCACACGTCAAAGCCGCCATTTTAACCTGTACTTTCAGAGCTAAATTATGAAACTTTGCAAGTTTTGTAACAACCTCAATTTAATTTCCTGGTTAGAAATATTATCAAATAATCTAATTAATTTCTGAAAACTTTTTTGAAATTGTCCAAAGAAAAAAAAACGGAGTTCGTGTTTTAATTTGTCATGATAGAAATAACCCTCACACATCAAAGCCGCCATTTGAACTTGTTTATTCTGAAAAACCTGTATTTTATGTATTTAATTCGCTTGGAATAACCGTATACATTTCATTTCGGTCCCGTTTCGACGATTCTTTGCACCGCCACCGGGGTTATGCCCCTTAACGGTTTATTTATTTCCGGTTTTAAGTCACAGGTTTTTGACGCATCAGACGGATTGTTTCTGTCCTTTACATGTGTATGTGCTTCATATGCAGGCCACACACACGATTTCTGTTCTCTTTTGTTTTTTTGTTATAATTTGTTTCTGTGTAGCCGAGAATATGATGGTCGGAGGCCAAAGCGAGGTTAAAAGCGCTGATGAGGAAACTCAAAACATCGCCGATCAGGTAAGCTTATGATAGGCCTAATGATATGCGGGACGTTGAACTCGTGATGTGTTCCCGAGTCAGTATTAAGTTAATAGCCCCACATTCCAATATTCAGATTAGAAGCTACACAAATGTAGAGCTTTTATTACAAGTAGACTTAACGTTAGTGCAGGCAATTTGCAATTCGTCACATTAGTAAGGGTTTCAGTAACAATTTGTCAAAATACACATGTATCAAAATACCGACGAGCACCACTGGAGAAGACGATTTGGCTGAAATGTCTATAAACATTATTGTAAACAAACCTGAATGACGTCACACAGCAACATTTGTGACGTCATCACAATCACCCAGAAAAATGCCCTTTTGATTTTGATCGTGCATTCGATCAATGCTGTCTCTTTTACACCATTCTTAAACTCACCAGCAGCTAGTTGATACATTTTATCGATAGATACGTATACACTAATAAACTAATGAAGTGGACAACTGCATTAGGCATTATTAGTTGCGTTTTATTAATGTATTTTGACTTGAATCCTATTAATATGTAAAATGTAATAACTGCTGCAATGGCGCCGCGATTAGACACTCATATACTCAGCTTGATTTAAATTATTATATAAAGTCCTATGAAATAGACCAAACAAAAGGCTATACAGTTGTGGGATCTCACAACGTTAGTCGTTATATGTGCACATGGTGTGTACCTGATGAAAAACTGTGATTGTATAGCTTGGTAGATATATTTAAGCTTATATCTTTCCTCATTTAAGTATGTTGCCATGTTTTAGCCAGACTTTTTTTCATTCCGTAACATTGATCGACTGCTCTCTCATATCACACATATAAATGTGTGTGTTTTATCGCACAACAGAACAATCATTTGTTTAATTGGACAGTTGTGCGAACTATGTGCGCACAATGTGTGGACAGTATGCACACGATGTATGCACAATATTGATGTGCTGAATACACTGTTACTTTGGTGCATTGTGCAATCCCAAACTGTAGCATAGATGTGCCACCATGAACACTACTATGATATATAGACTTCACTGGATGTGGCGTCTGCATCTTGACTGAAATATTTGAATTTCATGTATTTATTTTTGTTAGGAAAGATGAAAGATGGCATTTGAAGGTACAGTTTGAATTCTGAATTAATTATTGTAATTTGTGTAAG
This sequence comes from Mizuhopecten yessoensis, assembly GCF_002113885.1. NCBI lineage: Eukaryota > Metazoa > Mollusca > Bivalvia > Pectinida > Pectinidae > Mizuhopecten > Mizuhopecten yessoensis. The sequence continues at coordinate 114,743 of NW_018406955.1, read as the reverse complement.
ATTGTTAGTATATGAAATGTTTTATTTGTTTTTTAGATTAGAGGAGAGGTCCAGACAAAAATTGGGAAGGTTTTTCCCCAGTTTAAAGTGGTTCAGTACAAAACTCAGATGGTAGCCGGAGTCAACTACTTTATGAAGGTTGGTGGTTTATATATCCCACATAAGTTATATAAAACAGAACACATTTTAATAAGCGCATGAAAAAACAGCTTGATGTATCAGTGATTACTTAACTTTACAATGCTTTGAAAGGTTTGTGTAAAAGGTGAATAGTTTTTGACTGAACCATGTAGTTTTACAAAACAACACGATGTAGGTATAAGCAAAACAGACAAAAAACAAATGCCATACATATACATTCTCAAAAATAAGCTGTGGCTGTTTTTGAGTTTTATTATGGAATCTCATGAATTTCAAAGCAGTTTTGACTGTGATATTTGTACAACTTATTTTTAAGGTTGTTTATATTTTCAAAGTGATTGTCGATTGCAAGGTCCTCCATCTTTGAAATAATATACTCTTAGTGGTGGGAAAATGTTAAGTTTGCTTGTACTTGTAAATAAGCAATATAAAGCACAACATTATTGATTCAAAGACTGGATATTGAATTTGAACTATAGCCACCAGAATGTTGACACAAATTGTTAGTTGTTACGTATACCTCTTTGACAATGACATTAACCAAAGTCATTGTGGAACCCTTTTCACTGCGATCATAATAACAGTCCTAGCAGCTGTCTAATTATACATTTTTTTTATATGTTTACAAGTGATTACATCACTACACATTACTTTGAAACCTTGTGTAAGAGGTGAACATTTCCTGTATACATTGGATTGTTGTGTGCTATTATGTACACATGTTTAGTCTGAGGTAAACAGGTACTTCAAAGAAAACAAAACACAGTATGCATATTTATACCAGTCATTTTCATTTTTTGAAACACTGTCAACAAACAAAAAGGACTTACCTCATTCAAATGAATAGCAAATTATATATTTAGTTGAGTTATGACTTGAAATACATGTTGGAAACTCATTTTCTTGGTGTTTTACCCACCAAAACAGATTTACATGTAGTTCTTCTTTCTTGTACTCCTTTGATAAACCTGTATGGAACTTAACAGGTTTTGAATTGAAAATAAAATACCCGGTGGGCTATTAAGGCCCCTCAGGGCCTCATGTTGTGCTTGTAAATACGCAATAACTCAAGCCAAAACACTTTTCTCACTAAAAGCACTGAGAAGGCGACACATCCACTCCTGTGGAATTCTTGTACATAGCTGGCCTATTTTAAAATCAGGATTTGTTATCAAGATTTTAGATCTAAAACCTTCTTGTAAATTGTGGATCAGACTACATTTCCTTTTGTCATAATAACTGTAAAAATCTTTTCTGGAAAGATATCTTTCTTACATGGAAAAATCTTACTGTTCTTGATGAAAAATATACAGATACAAAACAGATCTAGATCTCTGACATGCCTATATGGTTTAACGAAAAAATCCAAATAGATAATAATAGTGTTTCATATAAAAATTGGTATAGGAAGGGAGTAATGTAGTAGTAAGGGCCCCGTATCGGAGATACAGGTGCCCTATAGTAATCACTCTGTCTGTCTGTCTTTCTGTCTGTCTCCCCATCCACAAATTTTGTTCTTGGCTGATACCTTTGGTATTTATTTACCGATGTACATGAAACTTGGTCAAGATGTTCAGTCCACAAAAATACACATTGTGATAAAAAGTCAAAGGTCAAGGTAATCAGGTTCAAAGGTCAAGGACAAATTTTACATCTTTTCACTGATAAACATTTTTTTATGACTTTATGAAGCAAAGTTGATCATAATTGAACAAGGTGTCAACTGACGAAAGGTCAATATAATCGGGTCAGGGGTCAAGGTCAAATTTTGCATCTTTTCACTGATGAATATTTTGTTATGAGATGATGAAGCAATGCTGATCAGAATAAAACAAGGAGTCAACTGACCAAAGGTCAGGGTCATTGGGTCAAAGGTCAAGTTTTTTAAAAACTTTTTTTCACTGGTGAACATTTCACTGTGATACTTTGAAGCAATGCTGCTCAGAATTAAACAAGGAGTCAATTGACCAATGGTCAAGGTCACCAAAGGTGAAGGTTAAATTTTGTACCTTTTCCCTGATGAACATTTTGTTAGGACATTATGAAGCAATGTTGTTCAGAACTTAACACAGAGTCAACTGACCTAAGGTCCAGGTTACGGGGTCCAAAGGGTCAAGGTCAATTTTTGTATTTTTCACTGATAAACATTTTGTTATGATATTAAGAAGCAAAGTTGGTCGGAATTAAAGAATAAGTCAACTGACCAAAGATCAGGATCACTGGGTTAATGATCGAGGTCATTTGGGTCCAAAGGTCAATGACAAAGTGGATCTCTGACTTTGACCCTGGCTCCTGATGGAGGAGGTATATAAGGTGAAATAAAACAAATCAAAGCTAACAAATGAGTATTGTGCCGGTATTTACATTTCTGTTAGCCCAGCAAATATGGAGGTGGAAGGAAACAAGACTCACATCATAGTACATGTAAAATGTATATTTTGCTTCCTTGCGATTCTTTTTGAAGTGTCAAGCTCAGCTATATGGGCAGATTGCTTCTTGATGATTATGGGGGTTATATTGCCACAAGACAGGGCCCTTACTGACCTGTCAGTGTTCTAGTTAATGACTTAAAAAAGGATAACAACAACTTCTTCAGTTTTTTTGAATTAAGAGAAATATATGGTGTTAGAGCAAATTTCTTAAAATATCATGGAATTGTTACAGCTATAAATTAAAGGAGCTTTGCAGTCGGTGGAGCTTGACCCATCCAAAAATAGACTATCCTTTTATTCCAAGAAAATTACAAATATTTGTTAAAAAACAGAAAGGTACAAAAGATTTTTATAATGTGCTTAGTAAAAAAATAAAATAATAAGAAATCTTTTCTTTTTTGGTACATATCGTCCGAATGGAATAAACAGAAAAGTGGATAATATGATCATCTTTACAATAAAACTATATACCTATAGATCAAGGTGCCCCAAGAATGAACTCTGCATTATTGCCCTGAAAATTACACTAAAAGATACATATACAACTCAAAAATACATTGCTAGAAGTAAGGGAGAAAGCTACTAAGACCAGTTTCAAAGAGAATGGGCCAAATGGCAAAACTTTTTTTTGAAACACCCAAACTTGAAATTACGACTGATTTACCATAAGTAACTTATCAATTTATTCATATAACTGTTGAATTGAGTAAATGTAAATATTGATTACGCTTACACTGACAGCTAGCTTACAGAGAAATTCAAAATGTAATACAAATTTTCAACAATCCTGCCCTTCCTTTCTGATAATTGTATTGGTATTTGCAATTGTATGATAATGAATGAGTGTGACGTGTGTCTTTATGTATGTTTGTTTTATTTCATGTTTTGTATATATTGTAACTGTACTGTATACTAATGTAAAAATTTGAAAAAAAAAAAAGATTTTAGATCTAGAGTATATTTGTTCCAGAGATAGTTATTAGTTTGTTTTTGATTGTCTGTTCACGTATCCTTCCACCCAATTTTTGTTTTCATGTAATAAGTTTCAAACGTGTTAAAAGTTAAGTCCATGGTTATAACTCATTAGCATTTTCCTTTTTGATTGATCAAAAGTTTTTGTGCAATAATGTTTTGATTATGATGAAGCTTAAAGCTTGGATAACATTGATACTGTACAAGGACAAAAGATAATTTATTGGAGGAAAGTTTGCCTGTAATTGAGTAGCACACAGCAATGCCTTTTTCTAATCGGGTATAACAAGTGGATCTCTTCAATAAGAAGGGGGGTAACTCTCATATATACTTGTCTCGCCGTGACGGAGGAGCGAAAGTGAGACTAAGGTGTTGCTTTTCCGGCGACGACAGGGTCTAACATTGCGTTTAGCTCAACGTTAAGTTTTCGTTATATGCTTCTTAATCAGTTAATAATGGCATTGTGTTGTTGAAGTTTTGCATGAAGGTTCTTTTGGAGTCTACCTTTCATATACTATGAAGTCAAAGTGTTTTTTTTTTTTCTTTTTTTTTCTTTTTTTTTTTACATATTTTGGACCAAAAATAAAGAATTTTGGGTGATTTTGAGAATTGGACATAACTTCTTTAAAAATTGTCAGATTTGCTTCCAATTTCATACACACTTTCAGTATACACAGTACTTTAATATAATACGGGTATTTGCTGAGATGACCACAACATTTGTTTTGGCAGAAAACAGAATATTTGGTGAATTTAAGAATTGAACATAACTTCTTTAATAATTGTCAGATTTACTTCCAATTTTATACAAACCTTCAGTATACACAGTACTTCAATATGTAATACAGGTTTCTTGCTCAAATGACCATATCAATTTTTGGGGGAATTTTTGTGTTTTTGGCCAGCTAATGTTAAATTTTTGTTTTTAGCTCAGTAGGTAATGCGGTGTACAACTCATTGCAGGTCAGAAACAGAGATTTGAAATGCTTAGCTCCATTCTTGGGTAGAAAACTTAGAATTTTGGTTAATTTTTAGAATTGGTCAATTGGACATGCAATGTAATTTATTTAGTAATGGTCAGATTTAGTTTGATTTTTATACACACCTCAAGTATTTACAGTAATGAAACATGTTTTCTTTCAGAAACATTACATTGCATATATTTACCAGTGCATAATAGCTACACCCATGAATGCCCCATGAATGCATCTATCACAGTTTTCATGTATGCATGTGAAAAAAAGCGGAATATATGTACCGGTACCACTTTATTTTTTTTCCAGAAAATGCTGTCTTACTCATCAAGTCCAGTGGTAAAACCTATATTCGCAGCTTACCGCATTGTTATAAAGATTCTCCTCTCTGATGGAATATATTTTAAAATGCTATAAGAATAAACTGTGTGTGAAAATACAAAGCGCCCGTAACGGCGAGACATATAATTTTGCGTAATTCTTGTCTTATACTGAGATATAAGATCAGAAAAATTGAATAAACCTACTAATAATCCTCCTCTCAACAACATTAAATTTTTGCGTACAATGTATAACATTGTTTCACTTAAAGTATAAGTAGACCAACCAAACTCTGACCATAGATACATCTCCACCCACGCATCAAATGGTGGATGCGGCTTACCTTTCATGGTGCATTGACTTTGTCAGCATCTCCATCAACATTAAGTTTTTGTGTTTAAGTTAGTTTCTCTAATATGTGCATTGATAGTCAAAGCGGGGCACAGGCGAGACAATCAATTTGAATGGCTTGTTGAGGAATATAAAGTATTTAGAAACAGAGTTTGTCCATCAGTTTTTGCACATTGAGAACATATTTCAGAGTTAAAGTATAAGTGCTCCATGAATACCTGTGTATATGATGCAGGTAAGGCAAAACACAAAAAAGTGCTTCATGAATAAAAATGGCACCAATGTTGCAGCAAGGGTGGGAATATGCTGAATTTGACCTACATTTTTCATTTCAGTGACTGTAACTTTAAAAATCTTTCTTTCAATATTAACCTGTAAGTGCTATGTGGATAACACTTGCATCAATAATGCTGCTAGGGTTGCATTATTCAGTGCATGTTTACTGACGGAGCATCGGATTGATGGACACATAGTTTCAGTGACCAGTGCATGTTTACTGATGGAGCATCGGATTGATGGACACATAGTTTCAGTGACTTGGTTGAGAAGAAATGGTCAAATCTACATATACTGTTAAAAAAAGTTAATATCTTGGTTAGAATAATTGCTACACAAATTATATTTATTAAAATAAATATTCAAAATTTAACTTCTGGTATAATACTTATTCCTGATTGAATGATTGCTTTATATATTTAGTTTGAACAATTCCTAAAGGAGTAAAGCAATATGAATACTCTATACCTGGACCATTCATTATTTTATATTATATATACTTCATAGTAACTTTGGTATCCATGTAATCATGGTTTGTGTACAACAGGGATATCAATGACAGCTACATGTATAAGCATATTATTGTTAAATATTTCTATTGAAATTTCAATTGGAACTCAAATCAATGAACCTTTAATTAAAATAATCTATTGCAAATATGAATACGAAAAATGAAAATATTTTTGGCAAGGAAAAAGTGCTTATTGGCCATTTTTTTTTATCCTTTTAACTAGAATTACAAATGGAAGGTAGCTCTTGCATCAGCATGAACAAAGCTTAGGCAGTGAACTACCTCCAAAAGGTGTTCAACTCCCAATGCAAACAATTTAAAAACTAAAAGGTGAAGTCACCCAGCCTGATAGCCAATTCTACAATGTCTATTACCTGTTGAGATTGATCACAGTTTGACCCTGACAGTCAAATTGCTAGCACAGCTTGATTTTAACACTTTTAATCGCTCATACCATCACACATTTTTTTTTGTCATGTAACATTTGTGAAGTGATGGTTTTTATATCCATACTGGCTTATAATATTAATTTATGTTGTATTTTGACAGATTTATTTTTATCATTTTGACAGATTGCCGTGGAAGACGACAAGTACATCCATATCAGAGTGTTCAAGCCATTACCTCACACAGGAGAGGAACCATCTCTTATTAGTTTTCAAGAAGAGAAGACACAGGATGACCCCATCAGCTACTTCTGATAAACTGAAATAAGACACTGTTAACCTGGAATTATCCTGGGTCCAAATTATATATTTCCAGGAACATGCAATTTTTTCTAAAAATATAAAATTACAAAAAAGTGTTCATGATCTAATATGGTTGTTATGTGAAATTTGATACTAGCTCTTTTGACTTTAAAAAAAAAAAAGTTTTAGCATATTTTCAACACTAGTGTCTTATTAATTGCCATGTAGCTGTACATAATATTTTTTAGTAAGGGAGGCAGGGTTACTGAACGACAACAACTTGATTGTATTACAGTTTAAAAGTAACACCATCCACCACACATGCAAAAGTAGATATGTGTGTATACATAGTTATGTTTCCTCCATAAACTTCAGGAAACTAATCTCACAAGCAAGCTTTCAAGTTCAACATTCCATACTGTGCAATAATAATGTAGGAGCAATAATACCGCACGTACAACATGTTTTGTTATGGCTGACATGGTTTTGTCCAACTTTGTTGTTCCACTCAGAATTTCTGGGAGCAAGCTGATCACTTATATGGGATGCACATGTTTTAATTTACCAGATTACAACACATATACAGTAATAAATTTGAACTATTAAAGCAATAATAGCATGTCTATGGGACCTTCTTAGATAATATGTTTGTCTACACACAAGTTAAATTCATGTCACTTTGCCATACAATAGAAAGATAAATAACCACAGTGATGGTGGTGGTACCCCGGTGTTGGTCGGGTTTTGAGGGAACACTGTTATTGCAATAGATTCAGATAGAAAGTCCCAGTGCTCTACTACAATGAAAAATTCCAATTTGTGCTGCTTTTTTATGCCTTGAATTTGCTTACTTATATACTATAGCAAAACTATATATGAAAGAAATATATTCATTGTTATTTACTTAAAAAAATCCTCTGTGAACCTGTTGATCATACATTGTAGAGCTTATTTACTGCATTTTTGGTCATGATATTTGTTATATTAATAATTTTTTGCAATATCACTTCAGAATGATTTGAAAATATTGTAACTGTCCGGAGAGGCCTGCAACCAACAAATATACAATTGTCTTTGAACGAATTTAGATGAAATGATAAATATTTAAGATAAAAGTAACTCTCAAGGCTTGTATATTGTATGAGAAGGTATGGGACTTTCCACCACAGAAGAAGCTGCAGTAATTCATATGTGAATCCAATGACCTATCTATAAACACTATATTTAAGGTGCTAGAGTACTAAATTATAGTGATTTTGCATAATGTCACAGATGAAATAGTTACTGATTTTACCAAGTAAAAAAGGAGTGTCAATGAAAATGAGTACCTGTTTTCCCATACGTGTATTATACAGTGGCTATATACTGGTTGATGCGAGTACTGTGTCTATCTTAACAGTCCTTTGCAGTTATGAGAATTTTTGAGGTGTCTAAATGAGCTGTGATTAAAATAGATTCTTGGGGGTGGGGGGNGGTTTGTATTTTGGTTGTAGTTCATAGGTTTATATTGAAATATTCTTGGGTAATTTCTGAGAGGATGATAAAATGACCAATTATACATGTATATAACATATATATTTTCTCTGTTATAAATCTAAAAGTTGAAAATAAATATGTTTTCAAAAGCAGTAGTTTTTGTTTTGCCACGTTCAATTTGATGAAGTGTTAAAATAGTGTGAGCTCACCTGAACTTCATTTGTCTGTCATTGTCTCTTTTCATCTGTTAACATTTTCATTCAATGACACCTTCAAAACAACATGTATATTCCAACCTAATGTCAGTATTAGCATCCTTTGCCCATATGGATCAAGACTGTACAAATAAAATGACTGACTATCCAATATTATTAGCTAAGGGTGGAATTAAAATGATTGATTTGCTTTAAACGACACCTTTTTCACAAGTGACAGAGCAGATTTCAACCAGATTGTCTTAATACATCTTTAGCTTATTGTGATCGAAGGGTGTGCAAATATAGAAGTTCTTCCTACTAAGGGGTTGGATGAGCGGATGCAAAAGGGGTCAAATTGCCTGACGACATTTCTTCCTCAACGTACTGAACAGAATTCGACCAAATTGTTGCTGTATTATCCTTCGCCCATGTAGGTAAATTGAACAAAATCAGTAGCTGATTCGGTAATTTTAATTATATTGAAGACAATGTAAAATGTGTTCGCGTGGCTGAGAGGTTTGGGATGGGTAAATGATACTTGGTTTTATTGAAGAATGGGGAAGAGAATTTTTTGGTGGTTAAATGTGACTTTGTTAGCTCACCTGGTCCAAAGGACCAAGGTGAGCTTATGCCAAACCGTGGCGTCCGTCGTCCGTCCGCCCGTCGTCCGTCCGTCAACAATTTCTTTTAACGACTTCTTCTTCTTAACCACTGATTGGAATTTAACTAAATTTGACTGGAAGCATCCCTAGGTGGTGGGGATTCAAAATTGCACAAATGGTGGGGCTGACCCCCCAGGGGGCTGAGGGTCGGGGCCAAAAGGGGGCACTTTGGCTAAACTGCTTTAAGCGACTTCTTCTTCTTAACCACTGATTGGAATTTAACTAAATTTGACTGGAAGCATCCCTAGGTGGTGGGGATTCAAAATTGTACAAATGGTGGGGCTGGCCTCCCAGGGGGCTGAGGGGCGGGGCCAAAAAGGGTTATTTGGCTATATTGCTTTAAGCGACTTCTTCTCTGGAACCAAGTGATGGATATCAACCATATTAGACTGGAAGCATCCCTAGGTGGTGGGGATTCAAAATTGCACAAATGGTGGGGCTGACCCCCCAGGCTAAGGGGTGGGGCCAAAAAAAGTGTATTGCCTGGAAATGGTTGAGATCCCCACCATATAACCACATATACAATTGCTGAGTATAAAGAGATGAATGCACATATGCTTCCAGGATGGCCTTGGGGACTGCTCCACCCTTGGAGACTTAACCCCTGGGTCATAACTTCGAAATGGTTAAGATCCCCACCCCAAAACTATATATACAAATGCTGGGTAAAAAGAGACAAATGCAGTCATGATATTTGAATTGATCCTGGGGTCTGGCCACAACCGTAGGGACCTAGGTTCTGAGTCACAACTTGGAAACAGTTGAGAGCCCCACCCCATAACCATACACAAATTGCTGGGCATGAAAAATTGAATACAGATATATATGCTACAAGGATTGGCCTTAGGGTCTGGCATATTCCCTTGGATCTCATTTGGAGAATATTTTGCCATGATTGCTTAGATATCCAGGTGAGCGATACAGGCCCTATCGGCTTCTTGTTTAATTGAAGGCTTGGTTAAATGTGACTTTGGCTAATTGAAGGCTGGGGGAGGGAGTTCGAGGTTTGGTGTGTTTATTTGTGATTGTTTAAGTGAGGGCTGGGGTAGGGAATTCGAGGTTTGGGGTGGTAAAATGTTACTTTGTCTAATGGAAGGCTCTGTTAGGGAGTTCGAGGTTTCGGGTGGTTACATGTGACTGTTTAATTAAAGGCTGGCTTAGATATCCAGGTGAGCGATACAGGCCCTATGGGCTTCTTGTTTAATTGAAGGCTGGGGTGATACTTGGTTTTATTGAAGAATGGGGAAGAGAATTTTTTGGTGGTTAAATGTGACTTTATCTAATTGAAGGCTGGGGGAGGGAGTTCGAGGTTTGGGGTTGTTAATACATAAATTGCTGGGCATGAAAAATTGAATACAGATGTATATGCTACAAGGATTGGCCTTGGGGTCTGGCATATTCCCATGGATCTCATTTGGAGAATATTCTGCCATGATTGCTTAGATATCCAGGTGAGCGATACAGGCCCTATGGGCTTCTTGTTTAATTGAAGGCTGGGGTAGGGAATTCGAGGTTTGGGGTGGTTCAATGTGACTTTGTTTAATTGAAGGCTGGGGTTGTTTAATTGAAGGCTGGGGTAGGGAGTTCGAGGTTTGTGGTGGTTACATGTGACTGTTTAATTGAAGGCTGGGGGAGGGAATTCGAGGTTTGGGGGGGTTAGATGTGACTTTGTTTAATTGAAAGCTGGGGTAGGGAGCTTGAGGTTTGGTGTGGTTAAATGTGACTTTGTTTAATTGAAGGCTGGGGGAGGGAGTTCGAGGTTTGGGGTGGTTACATGTGACTGTTTAGTTGAAGGCTGGGGTAGGGAATTCGAGGTTTGGGGAGGTTAGATGTGACTTTGTTTAATTGAAAGCTGGGGTAGGGAGCTTGAGGTTTGGTGTGGTTAAATGTGACTTTGTTTAATTGAAGGCTGGGGAAGGGAGTTCGAGGTTTGGGGTGGTTACATGTGACTGTTTAGTTGAAGGCTGGGGTAGGGAATTCGAGGTTTGGGGTGGTTCAATGTGACTTTGTTTAATTGAAGGCTGGGGTTGTTTAATTGAAGGCTGGGGTAGGGAGTTCGAGGTTTGTGGTGGTTACATGTGACTGTTTAATTGAAGGCTGTGGTAGGGAGTTCGAGGTTTCGGGTGGTTACATGTGACTGTTTAATTGAAGGCTGTGGTAGGGAGTTCGAGGTTTCGGGTGGTAACATGTGCCTGTTTAATTGAAGGCTGGGGTAGGGAATTCGGGGTTTGGGGTGGTTAGATGTGACTTTGTTTAATTGAAAGCTGGGGTAGGGAGCTTGAGGTTTGGTGTGGTTAAATGTGACTTTGTTTAATTGAAGGTTGGGGTACGGAGTTCGAGGTTTGGGGTGGTTAGATGTGATTTTGTTTAATTGAAGGCTGGGGTAGGGAGCTCGAGGTTTGGGGTGGTTAAATGTGACTTTGTCTAATTGAAGGCTGGGGTAGGGAGTTCGAGGTTTGTGGTGGTTACATGTGACTGTTTAATTGAAGGCTGTGGTAGGGAGTTCGAGGTTTCGGGTGGTAACATGTGCCTGTTTAATTGAAGGCTGGGGTAGGGAATTCGAGGTTTTGGGTGGTTAAATGTGACTTTGTTTAATTGAAGGCTGGTGTAGGGAGTTCGAGGTTTGGGGTGGTTACATGTGACTTTGTTTAATTGAAGGCTGGGGTACGGAGTTCGAGGTTTGGGGTGGTTAGATGTGACTTTGTTTAATTGAAGGCTGGGGTACGGAGTTCGAGGTTTGGGGTGGTTAGATGTGATTTTGTTTAATTGAAGGCTGGGGTAGGGAGTTCGAGGATTGGGGTGGTTACATGTGACTGTTTAATTGAAGACTGGGGTAGGGAGTTCGAGGTTTGGGGTTGTTACATGTGACTTTGTTTAATTGAAGGCTGGGGTAGTGAGTTCGAGGTTTGGGGTGGTTACATGTGACTGTTTAGTTGAAGGCTGGGGTAGGGAATTCGAGGTTTGGGGGGGTTAGATGTGACTTTGTTTAATTGAAAGCTGGGGTAGGGAGCTTGAGGTTTGGTGTGGTTAAATGTGACTTTGTTTAATTGAAGGCTGGGGCAGGGAGTTCGAGGTTTGGGGTGGTTACATGTGACTTTGTTTAATTGAAGGCTGGGGTAGTGAGTTCGAGGTTTGGGGTGGTTACATGTGACTTTGTTTAATTGAAGGCTGGGGTACGGAGTTCGAGGTTTGGGGTGGTTAGATGTGACTTTGTTTAATTGAAGGCTGGGGTAGGCAGTTCGAGGTTTGGGGTGGTTACATGTGACTGTTTAATTAAAGGCTGGGGTAGGGAGTTCGAGGTTTGGGGTTGTTACATGTGACTTTGTTTAATTGAAGGCTGGGGTACGGAGTTCGAGGTTTGGGGTGGTTAGATGTGACTTTGTTTAATTGAAGGCTGGGGTAGGGAATTCGAGGTTTGGGGTGGTTAGATGTGACTTTGTTTAATTGAAAGCTGGGGTAGGGAGCTTGAGGTTTGGGGTGGTTAAATGTGACTTTGTTTAATTGAAGGCTGGGGTAGGGAGTTCGAGGTTTGGGGTGGTTACATGTGACTTTGTTTAATTGAAGGCTGGGGTAGGGAGCTCGAGGTTTGGGGTGGTTAAATGTGACTTTGTTTAATTGAAGGCTGGGGTAGGGAGTTCGAGGTTTGGGGTGGTTACATTTGACTGTTTAATTAAAGGCTGGGGTAGGGAGCTCGAGGTTTGGGGTGGTTAGATGTGATTTTGTTTAATTGAAGGCTGGGATAGGGAATTCGAGGTTTGGGGTGGTTAAATGTGACTTTGTTTAATTGAAGGCTGGGGGAGGGAGCTCGAGGTTCGGGGTGGTTACATGTGACTGTTTAATTGAAGGCTGGGGTAGGGAGCTCGAGGTTTGGGGTGGTTAAATGTGACTGTTTAATTGAAGGCTTGGGTAGGGAGTTCGAGGTTTGGGGTGGTTAAATTTGACTTTATTTTATTGATGGCTTAGGTAGCGCGGTTTGGAATGGTTAAATGTGACTGTTTAAGTGAAGGCCGGGATAGAGGTTTTGGGCGGTTAATTGAGATTTTGTTTAAATGTGACTATTGAAACTGGAGTAGAAAGGTTTTGCGCGGTTGAATGTGACTTTGTTTTATTTAAAACTTTGGTAGTTAGGTTTTGGGTTATTAAATGTAACTTGGTTTTATTGAAGACTGAGGATGAGAGATTTGAAGTGGGTGAATGTGACTTGGTTTTATTGAAGACGGGGGGAGAAGAGGTTTGGGGTGGCTAATGTGACTGTTTTATTGAATATTGGGGTAGTGGGGCCTGGGGTGGTTAAAGGGATTTTATTTTATTGAAGTATTGGATAGAGAGGTTAGGAGTTGGTAAATGTGACTTGGGTTTTAATGAAGACTTGGGTAGAGAGGCTTGGGATAGTCAAACGAGACTTAGTTTATTGTAGAGAGGCTTGGGATAGTCAAACGAGACTTAGTTTATTGTAGAGAGGCTTGGGATAGTCAGACGAGACTTAGTTTATTGTAGAGAGGCTTGGGATAGTCAAATGAGACTTAGTTTATTGTAGAGAGGCTTGAGATAGTCAAACGAGACTTAGTTTATTGTAGAGAGGCTTGGGATAGTCAAACGAGACTTAGTTTATTGTAGAGAGGCTTGGGATAGTCAAACGAGACTTATTTTATTGTAGAGAGGCTTGGGATAGTCAAACGAGACTCAGTTTATTGACGACTGGGGAAGACCAACTAGGGGTTGTGAAACCTTGCTTGGTGTTATTAAATTATAGATGTAGAGAGGTTAGGGGTGGTTAAACTTGACTTTGTTGTAATGAAAAAAACTTTGGTAGAACAATTAATGATGGTTGAACTTGATTTTGTGTTCTGGAAGACTAGATGTAAATGTTGGGGTGATGAACTTGACATGGTGTTAAAATCACGCCTATATCGTGTCATCACGACACCCAATACATCATACCTGGTCCAGCTACATGTACATACCGGCTGACATTTAAGTATCTACTTACATAAATCTGGGTCACACCAACCACAGCTGAAACGTCGACACACACATGCTATGATGATTGAGTGAATAATTAAAACTAATTTTACTTATCTCTTACATGCAAACATTAAAATATAAACGAAGGATCCTTACCATTTCCCACATTATATATTGATGAGATGAACCGAAACAATTGCAATACATGTGTAAATCAATATCGATAAGTGACGAGTTGACGATTGTTTCTTTGTTTGAGAAATAGGTTTCCAAACTCGTGTTTATTGATTATTAGGTTTTCTCACTCTCGTTAGTTAATTTTCAAATGGTAAAAGCTTAAGACACTCAGTTAACCACGTGTCTTTATACGTTTTGAAAACTAACTCGAAATAGATGAACATGATAAACCAACCACCACTCGTTGGGGAAGCTTTATTTACATCGCATTTTCTTTCCGCATGTCAATGTTCCAAAACGACACTACTCGGTTCATCTGGTAATCATATACGAATAACAATTAAGTGATACGAGGACCGCCATTTCTGAAAAAAAACACAGCCCGTTTCGTATGAAATACAATACATCAATATATTGTTACAAGTTAATAAGAACAGTTTATCAATGTTTGTTTTGTTTTTTTGCACGGAGTATTTTGTTAACTATCAATAGGCAAATGTTACATGTATTCACTGTACATTAAGTTAAACGTAACAGCAATCATGATATGTCAAAATAAAAGGTCATGACACAGTGCCTTGGCACAAATGGAGATATAATCATCATTAACAGTGTTTTATCATGGACAGTGTATCGTTTAAATATTGTTTATTGAATTATAAACAGTGTTTGTTCATAAATAGGGTTTATCTAATTATAGCTAGTGTTTTATCATAAATAGTGTTTATCCCATTATAAACAGTATTTTATCAATAAAAAGAGGTGCCCCCAATGGGTGATTGATGGTTATCATGTTGATCTAACAGGAGTTAGTTAATTATCAAATTGTATGAAGAAACGAGGTTAAGGAAAAGTTCAGCTACATGTACTTATTATAAAGCACTATTCTTGTTCTACAAGGTACGGCATTGATTTTAAACATTACAGAAGTAAATAAGAGGGAGGAAACGAAGGCATGAAAGGAAATGTAAAGAGTTCACTTGTATTTTAAAAATAAATGGATAGATTTGAGTAACACATTCTATGAATTGTTTATTTAAGCTTGACCTGTCAAAATAGAAAAGTACCTTCAGACTGCATACCACATCCTCTAGAATCAGTTCGTCATATTTTCTCCATGTTCTCCGATATCAGTTAATCATGTTTAATAAGCCGTTCACTAATATATTAATCGTGGCATAATATAAAAGGAACATGTACGGAGAGAGGGGGAGAGAGACGGAGAGATAGGGAGCTCATAATCGATAAAACCTAAAAGTTTTGTTGATAGTGATTTAAACTATTTCTATTTAACTTATCAACTTACATAGTTAGAAGTGAATCTTGAGTTTTGTTTAAAAAATACTGGCACAATATATAATATGTTATTAAGATATGCTTATGATTAAGAATTGCTTAGGCAAACGAAAAAGAAATGAAAAGAATCTCTCATACAAATAACCACAGATACATGTTGGTTAATTATGAAAATGGCCTCTGAACAGTTCCTGCAGACAGTAGATATGAAGCAATTATGTATAATACTAGGTTTTTGGCTACCAAATTATCAACAATCTATATAAAGTAGTTTTTATTTTAATATATATTTGATAAATTATTCATGATTATTTGATATTTGTATTACATGACGCTGATGAGTTGGTACACATTCGTTAGTTGTTCGATGCTATTGAAGGTCCAGATCACAGATATGTACTATCCTGGTACCAGAGAGTGTATTCCTTCTAACTAGCAACATTAACAGCTAGATTGGCAATACACGAGGAGGGGACATAGAAATTTGGTAAGATGACAGCCTACTGTTTCCTGCCAATGACCCAATGCAAGTATCTACATATATTCTACTCGTGCCGCTGTTCTTATAGGATACCATCCAGACGAATACTAAAACGCACAGTTTTACTTACTACCCCAGGAGCTCAACATCTGGGTACCAAAACACCTTAAATGGATATAAGAGAATGTGGAGTGGTGTACATTCAGCGTGAGTACAACTGATGAGAGCCTTGGCAGTAAGGAACATCAACAATGAGATGAGGGACTTCAATTCCATCATCATACAGGTAATGTGAGTAAGGAATATTTCGGGATCGAGGAATACAACTTACTAGGCTTTTGGCCTATCGACTACTTCCTATACAACACTGACTCGGAAAGTGTTAAAAGTATGATGTGGAAGCAAATAAGGTATTTTGTATAAGGAAATGAATTTTTCGGCCGTTTCACTCGGTTTATTGAAATTATTATTTTTTGTTTCGCTTCATTTTTATATCAAACATTTCTCATTGTCACCAGCATTCCCCTTTCTCTTATATATATGATAAACCAATTTTTCAGGAGGCTATATGATATAATTTTTTAAACTGACATTCACAATTTGGTACATACTGTAACCTTATTTGTGTGGGTAAATTATTATTTCATACAGTACAAAACACATGTATACGATAGCAAGATAGGCCTATCCATGTATGTGACAATTTGACATGTTTAGTCATCGAAAGCAGAATTTATCGGTAGGATATCTACATCAATTGTAAGTTAACGGCGCCTTATTTATCATCTAAATTCTTCTCACAAAAAATGTTCAAATGAAGACTATTAAACTGTATAAAAAAGCCTGTTATCTTGATTTATTATAGAAACAGTTGCTTTATTTATAACACTTATGAGTTTTATTTTGACATTCAACATACTACTGTTTATGTATATGTCACCATTTTATGTGATGACGTGTACTTCTTGGAAAACCCCTGAATATGATAACGTAATGCATGCGGGTATTCGTTACATTGCACAACCTCTCTTTTCACATAGAATGGAAGTTAGGAAAACACAGCTAGTGTTTGATTCTTATCATTGCTCAAATTATATTGACGACACCATAAGAATGTTGGTTGCATAGTAATTTGGTTTGTTATTGCATACATATACATATAAAGTGTCTGACCTAATAAATCAAAAGAAATGCATTGCGAATTGGGTGGATATCACTAAAAGACATCTAAGTAATAATCCCACGTGATTAAGTACAACTAGTACTCATCGAATATGAGGAAGACCCTCTTAGTTTGTTGGACATAAATATGATTTCCTAAACGCAATACGTATACAAATAAGCTTGGTAAAGTCAAGTTCGTTCAAATTTCAAAGGATGAATAGAAATCATATTGCTTATCCCTAACGGAACCTGCTACGGAGCAAAGCGGTCTTATTTTCAAACATCACTAATAAGCGAGTAAGCCAGGTTACTGAAACAGCCAATCATTTTCTTGCCGGAAGTGACACTTCTGTAAACTTGCCTCGGGTGGAAATATTTTATTCGGTTGAAGACGGTCATCGAAAGTAACGCGATCTATGATATGGGTCGATTACACAGTCGTGTGTAAACGTTTGTAACCCTGGTGCGGCCAGTCTGTTGACCGCTGTTAGCACAGACCATCCGCATCCTGAGGACTATTTACCGGGCTGGATTAAATTTCCCGGGGCAAGGTAAGGACATGCTTTACTCCAAAGTTTGATAAAACAAGCCACAGGTGTGCAAATATGGTGTTGGGAATGTGTTTACTTATGCTAGACTACATTTAACGTAGTTGGATGTTTCATTGCTACAGTTATAGTAGGACTTACCTGTGGATCGCGTCTGCCATTCACTGGCAAATGATCACATTTGACCACACGCTGACCCTGACTACAACTGACGTCATTTGAAGGTCTTGTCATAATTATCTACACGACACACAAATACCTGGAGCAATAGCGGCAAAGCGGCAAAGCATAACCGTCATCTCCATATAAATGTACCTCAGTCTTCACAGCGTAAGCACCGTCTCCATTAATGTCTCACTGTCGGCATAGCGTAATTGACATCCCCCTATAACATCTAACTATCGGCAGAGCGTAGGTGACATCCCCGGTAACATCTAACTGTCGACACAGCGTTAGTGACATCCCCAGTGGCATCTTACTGTCGACACAGCGTTAGTGACATCCCCGGTAATATCTTACTGTCGACACAGCGTTAGTGACATCCCCGGTAATATCTAACTGTCTACACAACGTAATTGACATCCCTGGTAACACCTAACTGTCGGCATAGCATAAGTGACATCCCCGATTACATCTTACCGTCGACACAGCTATAGAGGCATCCCCGGTAACATCTAACTGTCGACACAGCGTTAGTGTCATCTCCGGTAACATCTAATTGTCGACACAGCGTAAGTGACATCCCCGGTCACATCTTACTGTCGTCACAGCTATAGTGACATCCCCGGTGACATCTTACTGTCGACACAGCGTTAGTGACATCCCCGGTGACATCTTACTGTCGACACAGCGTAAGTGACATCCCAGATAACACCTTACTGTCGGCACAACGTAAGTGACATCCCCGGTAACTCCTAACTGTCGGCACTCTGTCAGCGGCGACCCGAGTAATTTGAACTGTCGGCACAGCGTTAGTGACATCCAAGATAACATCTAACTGTCGACACAGCGTAAGTGACATCCCAGATAACTTATTATTGTCGACACAGCGTAAGTGATATCTCCGGTAACACCTAACTGTCGGTACAGCGTTAGTGACATCCCAGATAACATTTAATTGTCGACACAGCGTAAGTGACATCCCCGGTAACACCTAACTGTCGGCACAGCGTAAGTGGCATCCCCGGTAACACCTAACTGTCGGCACAGCGTAAGTGACATCCCCGGTAACATCTAATTGTCGACACACCGCAAGTGACATCCAAGATAACATCTAATTGTCGACACAGAGTAAGTGACATCCCCGGTAACACCTAACTGTCGGCACAGCGTAAGTGACATCCCCGGTAACATCCAACTGTCGGCACTCTGTCAGCGGCGACCCGAGTAATTTGAACTTTCGGCACAAAGCGTCAGCGTAATCTTTTGTAGCATCGAATTGTCAGCTCTCCGTCAGTGTCGCCCCCCCAAAAAAAACAACTTTCGACACAGCGTCAGCGTCGCTTTCATTTACATCTATCACCTAACACATGCATATTTCAATATATTAAAACTTTTACCGTGTATATAATAGCTTTTACCTCATGGGACGTGATGAGTTACGTCAGATTTTCCCATTATATATTTACACTCTTTTCAGCTCTCGAATTGTATCAGTTAAATATTATAATACAATGTATATAGGGGAAGACTTTCTCACCATAATAATACAATGTATATAGGGGTAGACTTTTTCACCATAATATTACAATGTATATAGGAATAGACTTTCTCACCTTAATAATACAATGTATATAGGAGTAGACTTTCTCACCATAATAATACAATGTATGTAGGGATAGACTTTCTCACCATAATAATACAATGTATATAGCGGTAGACTTTCTCACCATTATAATACAATGTATATAGGGGTAGACTTTCTCACCACATACATAAAAGGGGTGATTTTTATTTCACCAAATTTCATTGACAGATGTAATAGTCAAATATTGAACAACAGGCAAGCCTATTTAAATTATTTTCACGAGTGCTCTAAATTTGATTGAATACATATAAAATATAGTAACAATAATGTTTTATTAATTTAAGGATATTTTGAAATGAAATGTAATGTAAATGTAATACTCAGTTAAGGATCAGAGAGGTTCTCCGACATGGTAAACATATTGGGGCTGAACTCATAGGACATCACATAAACAACACACAAACAACTTACAACCATACATCCATCACACATACAGTTATTCTCTTATCAACTGAAGCATAGTCACACTCAGTAGATCATATGTTTAGTACGAGTAGACTTTGACCAAAAGTCTATGTGCATGTATGTGCACAGGTCATTGCTACTAATACTGTTTATATATAGTAAATTAGTACAAATTTGAATAATGTGACAGAAATTGAAAATATGTTATTATGTTTATTATACTGGACAGAAAATAAACAAAAATAACAATCCTGCTCAACTGCAATCTCATTTATCATTATGTGTCAAAAACGTTTATACTTTTATATTCCGATTTAAAATTCCGATTTGATAAGACATAATTGATTGAATAACCATCAATGTAAAGCATCATTATTTTCTACATTGTACGTCACATAAAAATCAAACCGCCTGTTTTTTCCAATAAATAGCCGAATGTGACCTAGCATCTGTGTAGCATTATATTCAAATCACATGCAGGACAACATTGAAAAATATATTTAAATCAACATGGTTATGATTTCTAATATTATTCAATGCAGTAAACAGAATATTTCGTTATTCAATATACAGTGGACAAATATAAAAATAATGAGAGTCTGTTTCGTAATCAAAAGAACAAACATATGTTGGACTATCTATAAAGTGATATAAATTAAAATTTAAATTACAACCGGAATTTCTTAGTTGGCAAAGAACAATATTTACCCTTCTTTCACCCTCAGTTCTAAAAATTGTAGCCACTTCACTGTCATTAATTTTGTTTTATATATTTTTTGAAACAGAGAAAGAGATGAAGAGTTCAACATATCAGTTTTCATAGTGTTGAAATAGCGGCACATAAAAGGGAAACTGTCAAAATAGTTATTAGTTCTACACGTAGGTGGGTTTAAGTGTCTGGTTTGTCTTAGAGAGTAGGGACTGTTATTCTGATTGTTAATAAAATGATTTGTGACATCTTGTAAGTAATGCGGTACGAGCCCATGCATTATCTTATACATCATTATTTGTTTAGGTTTTTACCTTCTTACAGGCAGAGTTTCCCAATATGGTTCATTGTAGAGTTTATAGTGTGATGGCCTTGAACGAAGACCAGTAAAAGTCTTAGCAGCTTCTAATTGTCCAGATTCAAGTTCAATAGATTATAAGGTACAATTATCCCGTACTATATCTGCATACTTCAAAATTGGTTTTATAAATTATATTCATTTTAAAACGTGATTTACGACCTACCTTAGATTTGATATAACGAAGAATATTTAATCTTTTGTATGCTTTTTCATACATAATCTGTATGTGGTGTTTCCATGATGCGTCGTCTGTGAAGGTTAGTCCTGCATGTTTATGTGATTTTGAATCAGCTATTTGACTGTTTAGGAAATATATTGGGGGTTGTACGTGGTTATGTTTTCTAGAAACACAACTTACTTACTTTTAGTTGCGTTGAAATGTATATCCCATGTAAATTCCATTCATTAATGTTGGCAAGGTGATTCGAGAGTTTTTTGGCTGCATAAACTGTATTTTTGTCTATGATTACTTACAGAGAAGTGTCATCTGCAAACAGTTTAATATAAGTAGACACATTGTCAGTAATATCATTGATATAAAGAAGAAATAGAAGTGGTCCTAGAATAGATCCCTGAGGTACTCATGCATTTATAGTCCTTAACTGAGAGTGATATCCTTCAGTGCTTACTCTCGTCATTCTGTTTGTTAAAGGATTTTCAAACCAGAGTAGCAAATTACCACCAATACCATATGTCCTACGTTTATGAACGATACCTTTATGCCAAATCCTATCAAACGCTTTGTAAATATCACAGAAAATGAATCTAAGCTCCCTACTCTGGTCCATATTATTAACAATTTCATTATATTTAAACAAGAGTTGATTAACTGTTGAATCACCAGGTGTAAATCCAGATGGATGCTAAGTGATTATAAAGTTCTCCAACAGGTAGTTATAAAGATATCTAAGCACAATTTTCCCCATAATTTTAATAAAGCATGAAATTACTGAAATAGGTTGTCTACATCATTAGATGATCAATAATCTTTATAAACTGCATCTATATTTGCTTGTTTCCAGCTATTCGGAACCACACCTGTTTCTAGAGTTATTCGAGAGAGTAATTCAATCTATTAATAATTTTTGGAATAATTCCATCAGGTCCAGGGGGCTTATTTATATCAAAATTATTAATTTGGTCAGCTATATCTTGCAGGAATATTAATATTAGATAATGAACCAGGAAATTAATATTAGATAATGAATCAGGAATGGCAGGTTGTGCAGCCTGAGGTAGTTGATGGTCAGGTTAAGATGTGGAGATTCTAGTGAAGTGATTATTAAGGATCTAAGCTTCATCAACAGGATGTTGAACAGTTTGATAATCAATTACAAGAGGAGAAAAAGGAGCAGAAAGAGTTATTTAAAAGGTACCAGAAATTATAATTGGAACAATTATTTATTTCGCGCCAAATCAAAACCAAAGACTGAACGTTTTCTACAGTCTGTCATTTCTTATTTAGAAATCGCAAAGTATACCAACTACACGCTGTTATCCATTCCCAGTGTAGACATTAATCAGTATACCAACTACACGCTGTTACCCATTCCTAGTGTAGACATTCAACAGTATACCAACTACACGTTGTTACCCATCCCTAGTGTAGACATTAATCAGTATACCAACTACACGCTGTTATCCATTCCTAATGTAGACATTAATCAGTATACCAACTACACGTTGTTACCCATCCCTAGTGTAGACATCGAACAATATACCAACTACACGCTGTTACCCTTTCCTAGTGTAGACATTAATCAGTATACCAACTAAACGCTGTCACCCATTCCTAGTGTAGACATTAATCAGTATGCCAACGACACGTTGTTACCCATTCCTAGTGTAGACATCGAACAATATACCAACTACACGCTGTTACCCTTCCCTTGTGTAGACATTAATCAGTATACCAACTACACGCTGTTACCCATTTCTAGTGTAGACATTAACTAGTATACCAACTAAACGCTGTCACCCATTCCTAGTGTAGACATTAATCAGTATACCAACTACACGTTGTTACCCATCCCTAGTGTAGACATCGAACAATATACCAACTACACGCTGTTACCCTTTCCTAGTGTAGACATTAATCAGTATACCAACTAAACGCTGTTACCCATTCCTAGTGTAGACATTATTCAGTATACCAACTACACACTGTTACCCATTCCTAGTGTAGACATTAATCAGTATACCAACTGCACGTTGTTATCCATTCCTAGTGTAGGCATTAATCAGTATACCAACTAAACGTTGTTATCCATTCTTAGTGTAGGCATTCCACAGTATACCAACTACACGTTGTTACCCATTCCTAGAGTAGACATTAATCAGTATACCAACTACACACTGTTACCCATCCCTAGTGTAAACATTGATCAGTAAACCAACTTCACGTTGTTACCCATTCCTAGTGTAGACATTAATCATTATACCAACTACACGCTATTACCCATTCCTAGTGTAGACATTAATCAGTATACCAACTACAGGTTGTTACCCATTCCTAGTGTAGACATTAACCAGTATACTAGCTACATGCTGTTTCCTATTCCTAGTGTAGACATTATTCAGTATACCAACTTCACGTTGTTACCCATTCCTAGTGTAGACATTAATTAGTATACCAACTACACACTGTTACCCATTCCTAGTGAAGACATTAATCAGTATACCAACTAAATGTTGTTATCCATTTCTAGTGTAGACATTAATCAGTATAGCAACTACACGTTGTTACCCATTGCTAGTGTAGGCATTCAACAGTATACCAACTACACGTTGTTACCCATTGCTAGTGTAGACATTAATCAGTATAACAACTACACGTTGTTACCCATTGCTAGTGTAGGCATTCAACAGTATACCACATAAACGTTGTAACCCATACCTAGTGTAGACATCAAACAGTATACCAACTACATGTTGTTACCCATTGCTAGTGTAGGCATTTAACAGTATACCACCTAAACGTTGTAACTCATTCCTAGTGTAGACATCAAGCACTTAACCAACTACACGTTGTTACCCATTCCTAGTGTAGACATCAAACAATATACCACCTAAATGCTGTCACCCATACCTAGTGTAGACATCAAACAATATACCACCTACACGCTCTTACCCATTCCTAGTGTAGGCATTCAACAGTATACCAACTACACGTTGTTACCCCTTGCTAGTGTAGACATTAATCAGTATAACAACTACACGTTGTTACCCATTGCTAGTGTAGGCATTTAACAGTATACCACCTAAACGTTGTAACTCATTCCTAGTGTAGACATCAAGCACTTAACCAACTACACGTTGTTACCCATTCCTAGTGTAGACATCAAACAATATACCACCTAAATGCTGTCACCCATACCTAGTGTAGACATCAAACAATATACCACCTACACGCTCTTACCCATTCCTAGTGTAGGCATTCAACAGTATACCAACTACACGTTGTTACCCATTGCTAGTGTAGGCATTCCACAGTATACTAGCTACATGCTGTTACCCATTCCTAGTGAAGACATTAATCAGTATACCAACTACACGTTGTTTTCCATTCCTAGTGTAGACATCAAGCACTATACCAACTACACGTTGTTACCCATTCCTAGTGAAGCCATTAATCAGTATACCAACGACACGTTGTTTTCCATTCCTAGTGTAGACATGAATCAGTATAGCAACTACACGTTGTTACCCATTGCTAGTGTAGGCATTCCACAGTATACCAACAACACGTTGTTATCCATTCCTAGTGTAGACATTAATCAGTATAGCAACTACACGTTGTTACCCATTGCTAGTGTAGGCATTGAACAGTATACCAACTACACGTTGTTATCATTCCTAGTGTAGACATTAATCAGTATACCAACTACACGTTGTTATCATTCCTAGTGTAGACATTAATCAGTATACCAACTACACGTTGTTATCATTCCTAGTGTAGACATTAATCAGTATACCAACTACACGTTGTTATCATTCCTAGTGTAGACATTAATCAGTATACCAACTACACGTTGTTATCATTCCTAGTGTAGACATTAATCAGTATACCAACTACACGTTGTTACCCATTGCTAGCGTAGGCATTCAACAGTATACCAACTACACGTTGTTACCCATTGCTAGTGTAGGCATTCAACAGTATACTAGCTACATGCTGTTACCCATTCCTAGAGTCAACATCAAGCACTATACCAACTACA
Source organism: Mizuhopecten yessoensis (assembly GCF_002113885.1). Classification (NCBI taxonomy): domain Eukaryota; kingdom Metazoa; phylum Mollusca; class Bivalvia; order Pectinida; family Pectinidae; genus Mizuhopecten; species Mizuhopecten yessoensis. The sequence goes on along the minus strand of NW_018406955.1, from coordinate 89,608 downwards.
CGTTGTTACCCATTCCTAGTGAAGACATTAATCAGTATACCAACTACACGTTGTTTTCCATTCCTAGTGTAGACATGAATCAGTATAGCAACTACACGTTGTTACCCATTGCTAGTGTAGGCATTCCACAGTATACCAACAACACGTTGTTATCCATTCCTAGTGTAGACATTAATCAGTATAGCAACTACACGTTGTTACCCATTGCTAGTGTAGGCATTGAACAGTATACCAACTACACGTTGTTATCATTCCTAGTGTAGACATTAATCAGTATACCAACTACACGTTGTTATCATTCCTAGTGTAGACATTAATCAGTATACCAACTACACGTTGTTATCATTCCTAGTGTAGACATTAATCAGTATACCAACTACACGTTGTTATCATTCCTAGTGTAGACATTAATCAGTATACCAACTACACGTTGTTATCATTCCTAGTGTAGACATTAATCAGTATACCAACTACACGTTGTTACCCATTGCTAGCGTAGGCATTCAACAGTATACCAACTACACGTTGTTACCCATTGCTAGTGTAGGCATTCAACAGTATACTAGCTACATGCTGTTACCCATTCCTAGAGTCAACATCAAGCACTATACCAACTACTCGTTGTTACCCTTTCCTAGTGAAGACATTAATCAGTATACCAACTACACGTTGTTTTCCATTCCTAGTGTAGACATGAATCAGTATAGCAACTACACGTTGTTACCCATTCCTAGTGAAGACATTAATCAGTATAGCAACTACACGTTGTTACCCATTGCTAGTGTAGGCATTGAACAGTATACCAACTACACGTTGTTATCATTCCTAGTGTAGACATTACTCAGTATACCAACTACACGTTGTTATCATTCCTAGTGGAGACATTAATCAGTATACCAACTACACGTTGTTTTCCATTCCTAGTGTAGACATGAATCAGTATAGCAACTACACGTTGTTACCTATTGCTAGTGTAGGCATTCCACAGTATACCAACAACACGTTGTTATCCATTCCTAGTGTAGGCAATCAACAATATACCAACTACACGTTGAAACCCATTCCTAGTGAAGACATTAATCAGTATACCAACTACACGTTGTTTTCCATTCCTAGTGTAGACATGAATCAGTATAGCAACTACACGTTGTTACCTATTGCTAGTGTAGGCATTCCACAGTATACCAACAACACGTTGTTATCCATTGCTAGTGTAGGCAATCAACAATATACCAACTACACGTTGTAACCCATTCCTAGTGAAGACATTAATCAGTATAGCAACTACACGTTGTTACCCATTCCTAGTGAAGACATTAATCAGTATAGCAACTGCATGTTGTTACCCATTGCTAGTGTAGGCATTCAACAGTATACCAACTACATGTTGTTATCCATTCCTAGTGAAGACATTAATCAGTATACCAACTACACGTTGTTACCCATTGCTAGTGTAGGCATTAATCAGTATACCAACTACACCTTGTTACCCATTCCTAGTGTAGACATTAATCAGTATACCAACTACACCTTGTTACCCATTCCTAGTGTAGAAATTAGTCAGAATACCAACTACACGTTGTTACCCATTCCTAGTGAAGACATTAATCAGTATAGTTCCCAGTGTAGACATTAATCAGTATACCAACTACACGGTGTTACCCATTCCTAGTGTAGACATCCAACAATATACCAACTACACGCTGTTACCCTTTCCTAGTGTAGAGATTAATCAGTATACCAACTACACGGTGTTACCCATTCCTAGTGTAGACACTAATCAGTATACCAACTACACGTTGTTACCCATTCCTAGTGTAGACATTAACCAGTATACTAGCTACATGCTGTTTATTATTCCTAGAGTCAACATCAAGCACTATACCAACTACACACTGTTACCAATTCATAGTGTAGACAAGCACTTCAGGCTGCTAACACGTTCAGGTAAATACATTTTTTTTTATACATGTGCAGGATTTCAGACGATTGGCGTCAAACCCGCTTGCCCGGGGTCAAGTTCATCCATCAATGTCATACAAGTATTCCTCGTATATTTACCATCCTTGTATGTGTAAATTAACGGGTACATTTGTGTTGATATAAGTATACTCCTGTCTTTGTTTCCTATCAATTGTTAATTGTTAACCATGCCCGGCTACCTTCAACTATTTCTAAGGGGCCGCGGAAGCCAAATGCTTAAGGCGTCTGACACTCTGCTACCACTAGCCCTCCATCACGGGGTCGTGGATTCGAGGCCTACGTGGGGCAGTCGTCAGGTACTGGCCGTAGGTCGGTGTTTTTTCTTCCGGAACTTCGGCTTTCCTCCACCACAAAAACCTGACACGTCCTTAAATGACTATAGCTTTTATAAGGACGTAAAACAAACAACCTTTTTTCCAATTCAAAGATTGCGATTAAACTTTTGGCAGATCTGCTTTGTAAGTTGGTTTTGCTATAACAATAACAATACTCATTGTTTTCCTGATCACAACGAAGTTGGGATTGGGGAGGGGGAGTTTCTTTCTTCATGCCTTTTTAAACACATTTATTCATAATTACAATGTTTTGTGGCACAAAAGGCACTCTGTAAATGAGCAGTTATTATTTATTAAGACACGTATCCGACTTATATAAAAAAGTTAATATTCCTATATATGCATGTCTAAACAAATAAACACAATATTGACCTCACCAAAATTATCATAGATAAATAATCCACTCACTACGACCACCATATCTTGAGATTTGGTTAAGATACTTATAAATACTATCTTGGAAGATTATTGTATGGTTCAAATGTGTATTAAGGCACAAAATAAGAAGAATTGTTGATATAATTAATTCGATACATTATAGGGTCACAGTGACCTTCTGACCAACTACGTGCTACGTTTTTATTGTTTTTATTATTTTTATTATTTTTTTATTATTTTTATTATTTTTGTTATTTCAGTTATTTGCAGCTTTAGTGTTACTTAATGCATCAACATCATGAAGAAATATTTCCAAAAAATAACACGTAATTTTGTCAAAAGGCTATTTGTGATACTGGTGCACCATTTTACCCTCTCATATCTGGGAATGGTCTCCACATTGACGTTTCTTTCATGTCATATAATGATGTCGAACCACCAAAGTATGTATATAAAATAAATAAAACGGACAGAAAGCCCAACTTGGTACATATCCTTTATTTTTTCGACGTGTAATGTCATCATATTTTATTTATCTTGGATCCTCTGTGGGACCACGAGTAAATTAACTCAAGGCAGTAACACCGTGATACACTGGAAAGTCACTAGACCTGCTAAACTAGATCTGGACTTTGCAGACCACATTGCACGTGGATTCTATAGACATGAACATCTCTGGCTTAAGTCAACACAATTGGGAACTAGTGGTTTTCCGTTCTGGCCAAACCATATCCGCATGCAGTTTCCTTGACCACATTAGGCGGTCATTTGTAGGTAAAATTATGGTCAATGGAAGAACGATAGGTCATACACGCTGTTTGTGGCCGTACAAGATCATTCGTCATGGTCAACAGCCTGGGGCGAGGTTGCCAGAAATAGCTACCTAACCTGTCCATAACTGGTGTATTCATCACAAGAATTTATAGAACTTATCTGTGTGTTGCACTATTTTGTAGAAAACATACATATACAAATCTAAAAAGGTAAAAGACTGAATATGTCAAGCTTTATCGGACGATGAGATTTGGGCAGAAAGGTACCAGCAGTTCCAGACAATAACCTTGACGATATCCGGTGATCTGGTTATTGTCACCTCACCAAGATTGACAATATCCGGTGGTTTCACATGATTCCGTACCTTTAGTCAATGAATAATGTCCAGTGGTTCCATCTGTTTTAACGATAATATATTTTTTGAAGTCAAAAATATAAACTTCATTCAGTTCAGAACAATTATAAAACAACTTTCATTAACTTAGTATAATTACTTGTTTAATGGGACTATGAATTGAACCCGATCGTCTTTAAGCTGCCATTTTTAGCTGTCATTGAAGTAAAAAGTCACAGGGAATATAACACTAGATCGAGGACAGTGCAGTAGTGAGTGATATTGACGTTCTGTACATTCTATTAAATTATCACTTGAAATACGAAATAGGTACACCTTATCGTAATTTTTGTTTGTCAATGCAGAAAGTCAAAGTAAACATTTAGTTAACCATGTAGAAAGGTCGTTCGTTTAGGACTTGTTAATGATATCATTTGTTAAAAGGATGCAATAACGGTCGAAAGAGTAAAAAAAAACATGTATAAAGTGTTCCTATCCGAAACGTATGCAGAAATACACAGAAGGGGGGAATTGCCTAAACGCTTTATAACATAACTAAATAACAACTTTTGGCAACAGCAGATTCTTTCTTCTTTTTAATAATTCCAGCTTCAATGTTACGGCCTTCCTCGAACAATAAAATTATCTAAATCTAATTTTTATTATTCTGTTTTTGTGGGAGGTTTTTTGAAGAAATGATTTGATATCCTAATATTTTTTTTGTGTCTGTAAAACGATTGACATTTTACATTATTTAATCTTACGTTTTGTTTTTGTGCTATACTTGCAAAAAACGCATTTCAGTAATAAATTATCGGAAAAGAAGAGCAAGAAATTTGAAATTGGAGGCGGATTCCTTGAGGCATATTGGTTGGTCCCGGAGGTTCCAAACATGGTTGTATGAAGTCATAATTCTCAGGAGGATAAGGTCGAAACCACGGAGCAAACAATCGAGCCGCTATTTTTCCGTCGAGCTAATCTGCCGGAACAGGGAAACGCCGTCTATGACGTTATTTAATAGTTCATTTCATTTCAAAAGATTTTATAGACATGGTGTTATGGTCAAATGGATCGAATAACAGGAAAGCCTATATAAATTATTTTCCTAGGTGGCTAGAGTATTACAAGAATATTAGAGAACAATAGCTAAATATATTTTATAGATATTTCGAAATGAAAGTACATAAATGGAAACAATAAAATAATTAAAGGGAGGTAACTCACTTTTGATACCTTACAATACAATATAGGACATACACACACCGACACACACACATACACACACACACACAAAACATAAATATAGTTATTAATTATCATAATTACACGTGTACACATGAATTACTATTTAACATTCGATACAGTTAGGTAGATAGACCAAAAGTCCATGTGCAAGTACTGCACAGGTCATCACCACCTAAACTGTGTATTAATTTATTTATATGTATCTATTTAATCTACAGATTTAACCCGATATGTACATTTATCAAAAGTATAAGTAAGGCATTGTGTAGAGAAGCACAAAATAAAAAAATGAAAATATATATTTATTACATAATCAAATAAATTCACAACCATGTTCAACTGTTTTGATAGAAAATTACAGTTTTTGTCAATATAATGGCTTTCTAGATCTTGTAAAAGTAAAACGTTTGGATTTCCCTATTAAGTAATGTATACCACGAAGCATTAGTCTGTTTGACGTCATTGCTATTATTGAATTGCCGGATTTCGGAGAGCCTTCAAATCGGTTCTCTGACACTCAACGGTAGTAGCATAGAGCCTATAAATAGGCTCTGTGGTATTCCAGGGGTTAATGGTGACTGTTTTTCTCTATTTTATGTTGTGATATATAAATTTTCATGTTCCTGTCGTTATGACTTCTTTGCCCATTTTATATATAATTATATATATAGCGATAAATATTTTTAAATTTCCATGTGACGGTAAAAATATAAATAAAACAAAACACGAAAACTAGTATCATAGGCTAGCGTTTTCGCCCATCTTGGGGCTCTTCAGCCGATTTTAAAAAAATGTGACGTAATAAATGGAGTACACATACTTAAGACGTCAAACATAATGACGTCATAAACAAAGTACACATAATGCGGACGTCTAGAAATTGCGACGTCTTAAAAGATTACATTTCATTTCAAAACTTTTTATTAAATCAATCAGATTTAATGGGAATTGGGCAATTATTATAACCACATATGCAGGAGGGATTATCATTATGATGGTCTCAAAAGAGATCAGAGTTCAACTGACTTGCACGATTTCGAAGTTGACATACTATTATGTTAAAAGATCTAGTCCCTTCATATTTAAAAATCTTAGTACATATATCTTCATTATTTTGGGGTATGGCATGATGAACAAGTTGTTTTTTGATTTCACTAATAGATCTCAAATTATAATAGTTACATTCAGGTCTATTCCACCAAGACATTATGCTAGGAAAGAAACTGTTGAAATATTCAAATATACGTTGATGTCGGACATGATGGGTCATAGCTTCATAGCTGACTATATAAGGTTCAAAAATTTCAAAAAAATAATAAGGACTAACATGGTTAATTATTTAAAAAAACAATATATGCTGCTGATCCTTTCTACGTTTCTTAAGAGTATCCCATCCAATTTCATTATAGATGATTTCATGACTAATACCTCTTCGGAGACCAGTAAATATTCTAGCAGCATCTAGCTGGATAGATTCAAGAAGATCTGATTCAGTTTGATTACAGTTATTCCATTCAACACTAGCATACTCAAGATTTGGACGAATATATGACTTGTATATCAGTTCGAGAGATTTCCTATGAAGTTTGTGTTTGAGTGACCTAAATATATGCATCTTCAATACCATATTGTTTCAATTTGTACACAAGTCCATCATGTCAGACCCTATCAAAGGCCTTACTAATATCACAAAAACACAATTCTGGCCTCTTTTTTTCTATCAGGTTGCTTAAGAATTGAATCATATATTGCTAATAGATGGTTAACTGTAGAATCATTGGGGAGGAATCCAGATTGGTTCTTAAAAATCATATGATTTATTGAAAGATAGTTAAACAAATATTTGACCATAATTCTTTCAAGCATTTTACTAAACAGAGGAGTGATAGAAATAGGTCTGTAGTTTGATGGGTCACTTCTCTCATCTTTGCCCTTATATACATTTGTGACATTGGCATTTTCCCAGACTATAGGTAATTGACCGGATTCCACTGATTTATTAAAAAGAATATGTAATGGCTTTACAGGAGATTCAGATGCACCTTTGATAAACCTAGGATGATTTGCATCAGGACCTGCAGGCTTTTTTGGATTAATGAGCTGAAGTTGGTCATAAACATCTTGCTCAGTAATATTGATATTAGATAGTTGATGAGGGAAAGGAGGAGGATTTGGAGGGATGTCTTCAATAGTTTTATCTGATGTAGAAATAGATGTGAAAAAATGGTTAAATGATTCCGCCTTATCTACGGGATGCACTTTCAATTCACCATTAATTTCCAAAGGATAATCAGTACCATTTTTCTTTTTAGAGGTAAAAACAGATTTGGCAATTCTCAACCATTTACATGGCGGGATTTTTTTGTCAATAAGAGAATTTTGTAATTTGCTAAGGTACTTTTGCTTCGCATCTCTGATCATTGAAAAGATTACATGAATGTACTTGCATTAAATACGTCAATGAAATATATGAAAAAAGAAACAAAGCATATTACAAATGCTCAAATAAATCCATTGTTCAATAGTAAAAGTTAAAAACATCTGATAGTAAAAATGAATTTCAAAGCTCAATACTTAGTTCATCCGAACATATTAAACATATGGAATTTGTGAATTTAAAATTTATATGAGGTGTTCGAAATTTCCCGCGTTCAAGCCCGGTTTTAGAGTTTTTATAAACATGTTTTCTTTTAACTCTCTTGCAATAGTATGTGATGTGTTCATTTGGTAAATTGGTAAAACTAAAAACTGATCATTTGAACACTGATGAAAATGTTTGTTAACTAATAAATTTCGTAAACTATCAGTTTTGGTTTGTTGACGATGGACTGCCATTCTTTGACGTAGTTCATTTCCAGTTTGACCTATGTAAAATTCAGAGCATCTCTTACAAATTACAGCATATATTACATTTCTTGATTTACAATTCGTATTACATCTCATTTCAAATGTTTTGCCATTCTTAAAAACAAACGAGTTACACTCAACAATCATACTACATGTTCCACATCTCGGTTGCATACACTTTGTCACGCTGTAACTTACATTTATTTTCTCATCAAATTTTGAGTTTCACAATAAACGTTTCAGATTCCTTGGTTGTCTTTTGCAATTAATTATTTTCTTCTTCTCCAAGACACGTTTCATGTTTTTGTTATTCTTTAAAATTTCTTTGTGGACTTTCATAATTGGAAACATGTTAAAATTGTTAGGGTTGAATGTTGTAACAAACGGTATAATATCCTTTTGACTTGTATTTGGCACTATTTGGGTCGTTAACTGAAATCGGACCCTTCTCCTAAGCTCTTTGAATACCGTTAAATGTATGTTAACTTGGATAGCATTATTTTCTAAGATTACCTACTAAATTATTTGATCGCTCCTCTAACTTATATTTATCACTGACTATGGTAACTTATCTAGATGCCAAACAAAATGGTATGTTAACTTTTGTATGTTTGGTGTGACTGGAATGAAAACAAAGACAGTTCTGGGAATCAGTTGGTTTGCAATACAAATCTGTAGATATGTGTCCGTTCGTTAATTCTACCAAAACATCTTGAAAAAAAAAGTTTATCATCACTAACTTCCATAGTAAACTGCATATCCGAGTGTAAAGAATTTAACTCTAAATGAAAATCAGAGACATTCTTGTCCGGGGGACAGATGATAAAACCATCATATAAAAATCTCAAAAAACTGTTTTTCAAACAATCGGAAAATTCTTTATCTGAACTCTGTTCTATTTTGTCATAAAGTATCTCTTCCAAATATCCTAACACTAAAGTAGCATAAGTAGGGGCAACTTTAGTACCCATTGCCGTACCCTTACATTGCTGATAATGGTTACCATTGAAATAAAACGTGTTTCTTTCTAGAACAATTTTGAGAGCGCTTGTCATAAATTCTTTACTAAATCTTCCGTCTACATAGTCCGGATATCTCTGTAACCAATATTTAACAGCCTTTATGCCTAAATCATGTGGTATGTTAGTATAAAGGCCAACTACATCAAAAGAGACCAATTTGGAACCAATTGTCACTGTCTTAGGTAAGCGAGATAAAAAGTCAAAATCGTCCTGAATGAAACTGTGAACAGTTGGAGATAGTGGTTTTAAGAGTATATCCAGAAAAATTACTTAGACGTTCAGTAACACTTTCGGAACCGCCAACAATAGGCCTAAATCTTAAATCATATGGACAAAATATTGAAACGTATTCTGAATTCTGCTCCGTAATAGCATTAGAAATTATTTTACTCTTATGTATTCTAGGTAGTCCATAAAAGTTATGTGAGGTAATCAATCTCTTCCTCCATTAGACCTTCACTCCAACGATCTACGACATTCTTGATAAGTTTCATTGTAACAGAATTAACATTTTCAGATGTGATTTGATAGAACTCCTCATCAGACAGCATTTCTAATATGTCATCACGATAATACTCACTATCTCCGCCTCTTTAGCTTCAATAGACTTATCATTTATCAAACTTTCGATTGCTTTACGTTGTTTGAAGGAAAGATTATTTTTAACCTTGTTACCTGACAAAGGATTATTTTCTGAGCTTCAATAGTGGATTCTAAGTACGAATCACTACTTTTTGGCGGATTCCATTTAGATTTTTTTCTCACTAAACCTTCATTATCAGGAGAATCCTCTTCACCACAATGTTTTTCTTCTAAGCGCAGTTTCCTGCAAAAATGTAATATATCTCTTTTAAGGTCTTGGTCATTATATTTTGGTGTTGGGCAAAAATTCAAACCTTTTTTTCAAAAACTCAATTTCATCCTCAGTTAATATTTTACTTGATAAATTGATGACTTTAGGTTGAATTTTAACATGTTTACCACTTACTGTTTTGTTACGTATGCACGAGTTTTTTGGTGAATCTGGTCCTTTGAACCGCCTTTGTTTATGTGTCCTCGCTGTCCCAAAAAAACGTTTTTACCAATAGTGTTTCAGTGTTTCTTCGAATCGAAAAACTTGTATCCTTCCGCGGTCTCAGAGTCATATGTGATGATATGGGCCAGTTTGGAGAATCATGATGTTCTATTATGTTCTTTTTCTTCTCCTTAACTGCTGTCTTCTTCGGATGATGACGTTTTCCAAAATGTGGAAAATGTCCTTTATAGCGGAACTAACATCCAATAGCTTCGCTCTGATTACAGTAATCATTTCTTCTTTTTCCATTTCCATGTTCTAAGTCTTCGTCCCGTATCACATATGTTAAATAGCGATAAATAGTTTTAAATGTCCATGTGACGGTAAAAATATAAATAAAACAAAACACGAAGACTGGTATAATCGGCTAGCGCTTTCGCCCATCTTTTTACACACACACACATATATATATATATATGTACAAACCGTCATAGTCTTGTTTGATAATACTTTTAATATTTTAAATTACACCAGGTTACTGTTCATCACTGGATATTGGAATACTCAGGGGTCGGCATGGAAAGTTTTCATTGTATGCAATTGATTTATTATGTGTTGAATACCTCAGTGACATATACAGTCCTCGACATGTGTCCATATGCAAAATATACTCCAATCAGTTTTCCTCCCATAATGCATATGTTTTGCACGCCCCAAAACACTTTCTTTAAAACTCTTTTGCATCTCTTTGCCTTCTTCCTCCCCCATCCTTTCTCTTCCTTATACTTATATACATAATATCTGTCAGTGCCGTCCAGTCGCCTTTTACAAAATAAGGAGACGGACCAACATAAGTACTTTTTACTTTTTTTCGAATCCTATATGTATATCATGTGTGTATTACATGAATACTATACCGATAATAAAATAAAGTTTAGACTAAACATATTACTATAACAATCCGACAGCAATATTGTTCACATATTTCTATCAGCATACATCAACACAAATACAGAACAAATGTTCACTGTGTAATCCCTATAATCCGGTCCCATCAGAGTAAGGCTTGGAGCACATGCTATCAAACTGTCAGGCTCAAAGGCGTCCTCAATGCTGGTCGTGCCATTCACTGGTCCACAGGGTCTGACGGCTGCTGGTATGTTGTTTGACCTACATAGATGTAGAACCAAGTAGTTACCTATAGTGTTTAAAGATTCGTTTCACCTCCACCAAACTTCGAAATGTGACAGAGTCGATCCTCGCGGCATTAATATTATATCGCAAACATACCCCTGTCGTCCCTAATCGCAAGGCCAGAAATTACCAATCTGATTAAAAATCATATGTTTCATGGCTTCGTTAGCTTCGTACTACGCCTGAACATCTGAGTGTTTCAAAAGGGCGCTCGGAGTTGTAACAAATATGGCGGACATTGATGAGAATAATGCGAACGTTCTTAAGTTATTTGAGATTGATCGTCTGAAACCTGAACAGAAAAAGATATTCGAAGCTTTATCAGAGAAGAAAGATTGTATGGCGGTGTTGCCTACGCAATTATTACCCAATCGGTACGTTTTCCTTGCCGTCGTAGAAACGTCGGTTCCCGCCGCCATATTTGTTTTGGAAAACTAATCTGTTCGATACCCCTCGCTATTTATCTATCAACCATGATATTCCGATTCGCTGGCAAACTTTTGCCAGCGCGCCTCTGATTGGTTCATGAATGTGACCCTGACCACAATGTTCAGGCGAAGCCATGTAACAGATGATTTTAATCAGATTGAGAAATGACCCTATTCAATTTAATCTTATATCCATACTGTACAAATGATATTTAATATATACGCTAATTTCAGTAGTTTATTTGAAAATTTCAAGAGTCAAGGAATATTTGCTCACCTGTCATGCCACCTGTATGATGTTCCAACATGACATTTTCCAGGAGTGCAAACCCTTGAGTGACGAGGATGTTATGTTATAGGCCTACACACTTTCTGGCAGAGTATACGTAGCATGCCTTCTTTAGTGTTAAGCTGTTAATATTCACCCATTGGTTTTCAATAATTGATATCACTACTTCGGATAAGTGATATTATCTATTCGAATTAGTGATATCACAAAACTGGAATATAAATATATATATAAACTTTAGAATGCGGGATTGTTTCTAAACAATAATCCGAATATTCATTTAATCAAATTAAAGACGAATTCATGTTTTGTATATTTTATAAGACAAAAAGAACAAAGAAAAGCAAAAGTTTACAGCGAATCTTGGTATTTAGTCGTTGACACTGGTGATGTAAATAACGACAACTCTGGGTAAAAATTGACACGTTAACCTGATACTTCTTCGAACGTTTTAGCTTTTATTACATACTTACTAATACATACGGGGTTTTTGTATATGCGATACGACATGATTACTCTAACCCATATCAGCCCTCGCCATATCACACCCCAAAAGCCGTATCAGCCCCCTCCGTATCACACCCCAAAACCTGTATCAGCCCGCAAAACCTGTATCACACCCCCTTTTGGATTATTTTCGTTCTTCGGCCCTCGGGCTGATATTGCAGTCTCGGGTTGATACTGGGTGTGATATGGAAAAATGCATGTTTTATTCTCTATATAATGAAAATTAGTAAGATTTGATTACTTATTTATTAGTAGAATACTATTTATATATATATCACACCGTTAAACGATGTTTTTTTCGGGTTATTTCGGAACAAATTCGTGGTTCTACAAATGACAGGTCGATTTTGCACAGGAACCTTCGCATGTGAAAGAGACTGATATTCTATTCCAACGTTATACATTACCTATGCTCCTGTGCTATGTCTACACGAACATTCGATAACAACTAAGCGATTGAAATCGGGTATTTACGGGGTTTCTTTTGATGCAAAAAAAACCTCGCAGATATTCCGTTCCATTTCAATGAAAGGAAGGAAATGCTTTCAGTTGGTATTAAAACAGACTGTAAATGGTACCATATAACATCTCAGGTACAGCGTGCCATCCGTTGCTCTATTTGTCAATTTATTTATACAGTGTATGTTTGTTATTCCGTGTTTTGTACTTCCTACTGTAAAACTTGCTATTTTATATTTTGTACCTGTTAAAATGTTTCAGCTTGATTCATTGTTCTTATTGTAAATGTAAATGTATCTTGTCATTTATTTCGTATGAATGACAGCAGTAACACTTTTTACAATACGAGTAATAAACAATGAATATGAATAACAAACACAAACTAATGATGAAGATTTGAGTCCAGGTTCTTTATCACCTTTACAGCTTATCAGTATGAAATCCAGTACAAAGTGTGTGCAGGCAAACAGGACATATCAATTAATGACGGAACTACAATCCGTGTGAAGGGATCCATACACATCACTGCAGAGCATATGTCCTTTTCTAATTAGCACATTTTCAATTTTTTTCCGAGACTATATTTTTTATTTGACAACAATATTGCTGTTGACGTAAACATACTTGGGCCTCGAATATGAGAATTTGGGATATATTTCTTTCTCAAGTCCGTAAAAAAGAGGCTTCTCGGATTGTAGCAGGGAAAACGAAACTTACTAGAAGATTTAATTTATATAACGAAACTGGGTGGCAAATTCTTGCACAGAGACGTCAAATTCATAAAAATGTTCGATTTCATGAAATACTGGATGGCTTGGTGCCATTAATATCTCCTCCAAAATTGAAACACCGATATGCATAACCTAGTTGTTAGAAATCTAAATAACTTCCGTCAGATTCAAAACGCTAGGCTCAGGCAATCTGATTAAAATCATATGTTACATGACTTCGTTAACTTCGTACGACGTCTGAACATCTGAGTGTGCCGCGGTCAGGGTCACGTTCAGGTGACCTTTATATTTAAAAATACTCATCAAATTTTGACCAATCAGAGACCCTCTTTCAAAAGGGCGCTCGGAGTTGTAACAAATATGGCGGACATTGATGAAAATGATACGAAAGTTCTGAAGTTATTTGAGATTGATCGTCTGAAACCCGAACAGAAAAAGATATTCGAAGCTTTATTAGAGAAGAAAGACCGTATGGCGGTGTTGCCTACGCAATTATTACCCAATGGGTATGTTTTCCTTGCCGTCGTAGAAACGCCAGTTCCCGCCGCCATATTTGTTTTGGAAAACTTATCTGTTCGATACCTATTTATCTATCGACCATGATATTCCGATTCGCCGCCTCTGATTGGTTCATCTAAAGGTCATTTGAACGTGACCCTGACCGCGGCACATTCAGATGCTCAGGCGGAGTCATGTAACAGATGATTTCAATCAGATTGAGGCTCAGGATGAAATACAGCGCTCTAACTTATTACCTTAACTCTAAGACCTCTATATACTGGTGAGCTGTAATTGTTACACATGCTATCACTAAATCAGCATGGTTATGTATCTATGTGTTTTAAGAAAAATCTGTCTGTTATCTAATTAGCAAAATAAACCTGTTCCATGTTAAATTATATGTTCCTTTATGATATGCTATCCATCTATTTTCTCGTAGTGTATATCAGCTTCACAAGCTTTTTTTCAGATTCTGTTTCATGTACATGTGAGTATTCAGAAATTGATAAAGTTTACAACAAAAAATGACACTTCATACAAAATGGAATTCATCTTCTATATCTTCTTATTGACACAAAGTGTTAAGTACATAACCTGTGACTATGATCAATATTTAAATACCTGCCTGTTTCAATTTTAGGTGATGTAATGACAGGCGATTATTTTTTTCAATTTCCTTATTCTATAGATAGATACTGGTAGAGGGTACCTCTCGAAGATGTTCTTATTTTTTCTTCGCATTCTTGCATAAAAATATCAACAACTCTCTAATTATTACTTTCATATACAAAACCGTTCGCAATTCGTACACAAATCGTAAACCTAATCTATATAACTCTTCTTTCACATTAATCAACCATTTGTCCTTATTGTTTTTATCATATCCGTGTAGCAGGTATGTACTATGTAGTTTTCTGACCTCTCAATTTCAACCATTTTTTAAATATCATAAATTTCCTTACAACAGCTACAATGGAATGGGAATCGTCCAAGTTCTTAATATACGATACAGTTTGTTTCCACGTAAGTGTTTACAGAAGCTCGTAGGTATAGTGTCTCAATATCGGGGGCTTTAAACGGAAGCCCGACGTCTCCTAACCATACCTTAGTATATTGTTTACAAACTATCTAAAACAGAAAGCTATGTTTCAACATTAAAACTGTACTTCCGACAAACATAAGTAATAGCAAAGAGCCGCCTTTCTACCTTGCTCAGCGTCATTTTGCTGTATGTTTTAAAATGTTCCGTTATATATTGATAAAACGCCTAGATACATGTAGCTGTATTCATCGAAAACCTCTATTATTTTTCCTTTTAAAGTCAATGTGTCGAATGCATTTTCTCTCATTATACCCCCTTTTCAAAAGATACATTTTTTTTTTGTTTAAGACGTAATACTACAAAAAAATACTATCGCCCTTTGAACATTACAACTCGCAGTCAACAATTTTCACAAGTGAAGAAGTTTTTCAACTTATCGTTATATATCACATAATATTTTACATATTGCTACAATGATCGTACAGTGTTTTAGCACGCTCCCGTCAGTTCCTTCTTTTCTGAGTTTATACTTTAAAGTCTTGCGATTTAAAAAAATCAAATGTTTTTTTTATTATCTGTAAAACAACAGTACACTATTTTATTCTTCTTCATTGTACGACTTGTCAACGACTGTAAAACACATATTTCTAAAGCCAAACAGAGCATCAGTAATTTCATTTTATTTATTATCAAGTTCAGCTAATCTGCTATTAAGGAGTGACGCCAAGAGCTTACCAAAGCAACTTAGTAAGGGGATTCCTCTTTAAGTATTTGCATCGTTCACATCGCCAATCAAAAACAAACATGTTCAATATTTTCGCTAGACCAGGCATTATTAAATAAAAATAAATATATAATACTTTCTGAACATTTGACACACAATAAATAAAGACTGAGGTTGGTAATCACATGATCTACCTGTTAAAACCTTTGTCATCTATCTATGTCTGCTAAGACAGCAAACTTAAGATCAGTTGACCACTACAGACGTCGGACTGTTAAGACATCGGATGAACGTGAATGACATAATCCTGGCACACGGGTGCTGCATTTACATATTATTCATTGTACACTCATTTGAACGAAACACCTGACCACACACCGAGAGCGTGTAATGTAACACCTACACGCACCTCACGTACACCACAGGTGAGTCAGTTCAGACCGATACGTCGTGTAGGAATAACAGTTTTTGTGGCGATGATCAAGATTGAACTCCCACACCTAACTTCCCGTGCTATACATAGGTGTATCATAACGTGTCGTATAGCATGTTTCTTACAACAGGGTTATTGATTGATATTTGCTTGCGTCATAATAAAGATAATTAAAACATGACGCCACATCAGATGACGTTTAAAGAAATATAAATACATAAAAAAAACACCCAAACATCTGCATCGATCGATGGTTGACATCGAACTATTTTGTTTTCATAGAGAGTTATCAAAGAGCAGTGTATAAAAACAAAACAAAAACGTATGATTTTGTTATTATTTGTTAACAGCTTTATCTATAGAGTATGAGAGTACCTAACCTTACTAGGGTATATATGGCATGCCTCCAATGAAATAAAATGGTCAAATAAAAGAAGATTCAACAGAACCTTGGAGACAGACACCTGAGGATTATTATAATTGCGAATTTCACAAATTTCGTTGCGTGGATCGATGGTTGACATCAAACTTGTTTGGAATTTGGAGTTAGTGAAAAGCACGCGGACAGCGTCAATATCTGTATCTTTAAACATTGAACTGTTTTTGTATGGTACTTATGATCTATTTGAATGACACAGCTTTGCAAGCAAACAACATAATGCGCGCTAACGGAGTTTTTATTATCAGAGAAAGCTTCAACGTACAAAAACAACGGAGATTTTATTGTCCGGGAAAGCTTCAACGTACAAAAATAACGGAGAATAAAATCTCCGTTGTTTTTGTACGTTGAAGCTTTGCCGGTAATAAAAACTCCATTATTTTTGTACGTCGAAGCTTTCCCGGGTAATAAAAACGCCGTTATTTTTGTACGTTGAAGATTCCTCGGACAATAAATATACCGTATTGTTTTTCTCTATTATGAATACATTCGAAGGTTAACTAGAATAAATAGACCCTCCGGTTGTTATGACCTTGAGGGGTCCGATAAAAGATTTTTTTTCATTAAAATATTGTATTAACATTTTAGGGAGAAAGAGAGAATATATACCATTCATATGTTAGTGATATTAGAATGATTACAAAACCTGTCGATCAAGGCTGTAAAAAAGGAGAAGAGAACCCTGCAGACCTTCACTGTACATAACGTTTGTTAGCATCATGTCATCGAGTTGAATTACTCTTTTGTCGAGATTTGTCCCACTTGAAACACCAAAAAGCCCAGTACCTTAACAAAATAATCAAGATGGGGACAAATTAGTTAAAATATGTGGCTGGAAGTCTGTTATTTTATTGAATGTTTTTTTCTGGCTTGATATGATTAAAATTAAAGTTTTATTTCGGCACAAGTTATCCAACTTATAAAATTTCGTACTTTTATCCGTACTGTTAATAATGTACATGTTTATTCATCTTGCTTTTGTACAAACTTAAAAAAAAAAGACAATTTTAATACATTTTTTTTCTCTCAGTCCTGTGAACATGTTGCAGAACCGTCCAGGGTTTAAAGGGATTTCACGTGCGGGACGTCACTATGTGATCACGATGGCCTGACTTCACGAAATTAAATTAGACACAACCGTACAGAAGCGCCATAGCTTAAGTATTGAAATCTTTTTTCCATGATCGATGTTTATAACTCAATTGCTCGTAATTGTCCGACATAGGAATGTGTAAGCTAAGGGTATCTGATCTACTTGATAAGATACTCAAATATCCCCGCGGTTCAGAGTAATAGCGGGGATTATTTGTCTAGTTTCCTAGTTGGAGCACGAGCGGCGAGTGCTGTCACGTGTCCACGGGACAGGTGAGCGCGGGGTCTATAGTATAGGGTCATTTCTAGTCCCTTACTCGGGATGCGCGGTGCACACCAAACTTTGTAGGGGGATGTTAGCACAGGGTGTATATATATTTGTTTCAAGTCCAATGTATATGTTTTGAAGGTCGCATGTAGTAAATGCGGGGAGTTTGTGGGGTTTTAACATTTTAGGTGTTTTTCATGCTTGTATTTGGGGTATATAAATATTTTG
Source organism: Mizuhopecten yessoensis (assembly GCF_002113885.1). Classification (NCBI taxonomy): domain Eukaryota; kingdom Metazoa; phylum Mollusca; class Bivalvia; order Pectinida; family Pectinidae; genus Mizuhopecten; species Mizuhopecten yessoensis. The sequence continues at coordinate 71,340 of NW_018406955.1, read as the reverse complement.
TTTGGAAATAACGTACAGAGTATGACATTGGTTTCCGGGTGTCATACTTGAGAGATATCCTGCAGGGAAATAAAAGTTACAGAAAAGTTTGTGACGTGCAAGTGTTTATGCTATAAATGACCATTGCTTGATATATGTATATGCTATCTTATTGTTTAATGTCTGATTAAACGCCCACCTTAGTACGTCCTCACGGCGAGCTAGCTGCAAATTGAATAAGCGGAGTGGAGCGAGACATGACATTTATTGATTAAAACCATCAAAAAAATTGTTTTACAGCCAAAATATGGACAAGTATTCTAGTAACCACATACAATGTAGCGACCCCCAGACATCGAAATATATTGCCCATACAACATAACCTGACAGTGGTCAGTCGTTGTCAGTTGCTCATGCTAAATACACATTACCCCGGGATCTACGGTCGGGAATTAGTACATATCTACCCGGCTGTCAGTTATCTATCCATCCCTACATGCCTCGGGGCGAATCAGAACGAGGCATCGACTGACATACTGTATATTAGTCTCAACCCTAAAGAAAACGCTGCCTTCTTGTTCACACTTTGGGATTTACAGAGTGACATGTTGAGCCGGACATCATAAATTATGACTCTCGTGGATTTAATGACCACGTGATTTCGGAATGAAACGAGTGAAAAGGATTTGATACTTAGAGTGATTTTATTTTCGAGGTGTGTATATAAGGTGAGTTTTAGAGTCTTTACTCAAATTGATTTGATTTAAACATATTGTATTATTATACATACAGAAAAACCATTAAGCATGAGTTTAACAAAGTTTTAAACGCTTTTTTTCCAAAACAAAATGTACCTAAATATAATAAAGGTGATTAGATAAATATTATGGTTTCCTTACTAACAATTTACCTAGCCATTAATAGGCTTTTAAGCGAATTATTTGTCATACATACTGCAAGTCATAAAACAGAAAGTTCACAAATTAGAGCTAATCTGGCGATGTTAACAAGTTATTGACGTTTTACGTGGTTAATAAACGTTTACCAGATAACGTTACGTAGAATGTATTCATTGGGTTGCTGTTCAGTTCACATGTGGACGTAAGAGGGAGAAGCCATAACAAAATCAAACATCGGTGTATTTGTGTTGTTTATCACATAACTACAGGTGTATTTATAGAGCATACTGGTAGTGTTACGTGGATTTCTTTGCAGTGTCATGGCGTCGTGACTTTGTGCGAGAAAATGATTTCCGGAAGTTTGAACGGGGGGTCATGCAAGGTGAACCCTGGCAGAGATTGATTTGTTAACTTAGACATGACGTCATCGCCCATAGGTGTTATATCACGGTTACATATGTACCTTCCGATAAACCAGGTGATATTCACAGGTAGACATATCAAAGTGTACGTTAAGGGTGATTTATGTGTATCAGGATATAACACTTCAGTTCTGGTTTCCAGTTTATCTTGATTCTAGTTCATGTAAAATCTCTTTTCCTATCATGCATATTATCAGTATACCTGTATATAAGTACAGTTTCGTGAATTGTTTAATATTTTAATGATTGTATTTTTTTTCTTTTCTTGTATAGTTCTTCACAAGGGGTTTATTTCGAGCTTATGTACAAGTATTACTTAACTGGACTGTTCTTAATATAGTTTTTGTCGAACAGAATAAAAGAAAAGAGTCGGACAAACTATTTGTCCAAATTCGTTTTCATATAACGGCTAATATTAAGCACATTAATGTATGTTTTCAGTAGCTTAGGCCAGTGTGTGGTTTGATGTGAAAACATGTCATATCAGAACCTCTAAATATTTATCAGTAAACATGGGAATGAGTACATTATCTCGAAAATGTAAAAATAAAAATAAAAACGATATTTGTTTAAAATCGCACATTACAAACGTTTTAAAAGATTACTTTAAGTAGTTTCTAACCGAACAAATAGTCAAATAAAATGCAAACGCTTTGTGAAACGAAAAGGAATATTATTAGCTAGAAGGGCGATAACTCCTTTATCTCAAAATCTGAGGGATAATAGGTAAAATACATAAGGAAAGGGCATTCGCTAAAAGAAAAAAATCCTTTCATCGAATGAGAAAAGGCCGTCGCTTTGAATATGGGGTCACTTGATATATATATATATGGCTATTCAGTTATTTCTACCACAAGGAACCGCTTTGATGTCTTCCCGAAAAAACCAAGAGGTTTGCAAACCTATTCGTTGGCATATTACTCCTAAACATAAACGTTTTTAAACCTATCTTTATTCATTTGCCGTTTCAAGTAATTCGTCTACAACATGTATATCTAACGGTCATTGTTTCCATGGTTTTAATTGATGACAGGGCAAGCCCCGGGGATGTTAAAACAATACGTACAATTGATTGTATCATAATGATTGTGAACAAACCGTTAAGGTTCTGGTTTTACCTGATTGCTTTGTTTCACTGTCTGTAATTAACGCTCTAGTTTGTTTTGTGAGATTTTGTTAACGTTAGCTGTTTTCCCTGTGTAATATTCTTGTGTTTATAGACCGTATACGTTTAAAATATATATTTAAAAAAAAACCTGTTATCAATGATTATAAATGTCACGGTAATCAAACTAGTTGTTACGTTTGACTTGTAAATACTGGATCTACAAGGATTTTATAAAATATGTAACAATATATATCTTTTGCAGATGTGGTCCAGACGATGTGTGCTTCTCATCTTCTCAACCTTCTTGTCGTTAGGGGTTACTCTGATAGAAGAAATCCGACTTCCGGATGAGTTTTCGGAATGTATTGAACGACATACTGCTAAAAGCAATGCCAGTGCCACAACATCCGAATCCATTGACAACTTCTGCATAAACCGGCATCGGATGAACTTGGCCAGACCATATTTAACGCAAGCGAACGTTTCCAAGGACATGACCAGTTGGATTGACGAACTTCTTCGCATGTCATCAGTGGAAACGTATGAACATGATCAGGCAATGATTAGGAACAAGCGTCAAGCGATTGGGGTTCCAAACTTTCGAGCAGGGGTCCAAACGACATTCCAAAATATTCAGCAACAACCTATTACAGGACAAAATATACCGGTAGGACAGTTCAATCAACAGCAAAGCATCCCACAGGGGTTCCAATCTATATCACAGGGCACTTTTCAGACTATTCCGCAACAGCAAACTCCACGGGGTGATCCGATAGCATTGCAACAACAGCAAATCAATCCTCTTGACCAAACCATCCAGCAACAAAATAATCCTGTCCAATCTGTCCAGCAACAAAACGTTCCCGCGCAAGATTTTCAGCCACAAAACATTCCTGCTCAAAGTTTATCTCAACAGAATGTTCAAACTTCCCAGGCGGGCAAACCTGTCACTCAAGGTTCGGTAGCTCACATTGTCTATCAACAAAACGTTCCAACAGGCTCAAGTTCAACACAGCAGCAACAGGTATCTGTTCAGCAACATCAGATGCAGCAGCAGCAGCCACCGCCGCCGCCGCCGCCGCCGCAGCAGCAGCAGCAACAACAACAACAACAACAACAACAGCAACAACAACAGCAGCAACAACAACAGCAGCAGCAGCAACAGCAGCAGCAACAACAAGCGACGGCAACACAAACCTTCCCGTCCCAGGCACAGCCACTACCGGCCCGGGCTCCCCCCGTTGTTAGACCAACACTGCGCATACGAAAGGAGTATCGCAGACTAACAGAACAGGAGAGGAACGACTTTCATCGGGCTGTACAGATGCTTAAGGCAGACACTGTAAGTGCTTGGATTCTGCTTTATTTAACACATAGTAAAATAAATAATAAGCTCGTAGAGCAATGTTTCCAGCAGGACTCATTTAGCTGTAATGGGGTTGTAATGCCATGTTCAGGACAATTCATGTAGTAATATTTACATTTGAGCTGCAACCCACTATTTGAACATTACCAGCAAAAATACATTTCATTTGAAGAGGAAAGCAAAACCTCTCGTGACGTTATACGTGGTTTATTTGTAAGTCATACATTAACCTTGCTTAATGAGAGTCTTGTCGCGTCGCTTCGGATAGGATGGAGAATGCCCCTGCGCCAAACGCTTAAATGACTACGGTTACTTATTGGCGCCAATTTTATTCAAATAGGACTGTCGTTTAAATGACGACGCATATCCAAACGCATTTTTTTTTTTTAAAGAACAAGTACATAAGCTTAAACAATTGTTCCATAGTAAAAATGAAAACATATGGATTGAACGGCGTTTTTTTTTTAATTTTCTTGCCGGTATTAACGCAAATCGGTTACATCCATATTAAAAATGAAGCCCTAACGTGGTTCATGCAATATAGACGTAACCGATTTGCGTTCATACCGGCATGGAATTAAAAATCGCCGTTGAAACCCTATATATTCAGGGGAACTCGTACATCCATATTCTGGGGAATTTATGACGGTAATTTTCAGGAAAACACTTGAAACTATATTTTGGTCTGACCATACACCCTATATTTTGGTCTGACCATACACCCTATATTTTGGTCTGACTATACACCCTATATTTTGGTCAGACCATACACCCTCTCCTCCCGTTCACATGACAAATAGTTAATGTTGGTCATGTTTTTTGAATCAGTTGAGGTTCTAATTATCACAAAACATCATCACCTGAAAAAACATTCAAATACATATAATGTTGTCAGCTGACTCTTTATTGGCCAAGTACTCCGATTATAGTATTGTCGTTTCGCGCAGTACAAATTAGTTCCAGACATGTTTTTAATGATGAACAGTTTGAAATGCAATGAATATAATAATGATAAAATAAATTTTGATTAAAATAGTAGTAAATATATCATGTGGCTTCGTAAATAAAACGCAGGAGAAGGAGTAGCACACGAATATGTTACAATGGTGTTGAGCAATCGAAGCACCTTTGGGTTTTATGACATGGCCATATGATATAGTAACGTGGGTCAGTAATCTGATAAAACCATGTATACATATATTGGACATCGTGAGGCAAATACATTTATGCAAACAGGTTCTCCTTGGATCCGATTCCTTGCCGGGATTTCGTCCTGTGGTCACATTTTTAAATGATTGCAATCCAACTAAAAACTACCTATATTTTTCCGCCAAACGAAATTAGTCCCTGAGTACGTGGGGAAGGCTGAAATTCTTTAATAACAACAAAACCAACACTTTCTTGACGTAAGAGACAAACAAAAAAGTGCTATTCAGAAAGGGGGTTATGTTGGGAACACAGAAGCAAATGTTTTATAAGAAGAAGGTGTTGTCCCTCTAGATATATGTAAGTTTCTTTTTACTAATCTTAATCTTCCTCGAATATCCTCATGGCCTCTTTGTTAGTATTTTATGACATTTTTTGAATGCTGTGGTGTTGTTGATAGACTTTTGCAAATTTCGTATTGAGCGATTTGTGAAAATTGAGCTGCCTTTTATTTTCTACAGTCAATCAGCCCTAACAGGTACGACGCTCTGGCATTGGTTCATTTCCGGCTCGTTAACAACATTCACCATGGCAGTGGTTTCCTTCCCTGGCATAGGGTCTTCATAACCATGTAAGTATGCCTAATGACGTGCCTGATACGGGTGGTCATCATGTTAGTATACGTACGTCTCCTTGCCTCCGTTCATTGCAAATGTCCTTCATCACTGAGCAACCCTTCCAGTAGAAGTTTTGGTAGCCTTTACACATGGCCAAGTTATGTACCTCGCCAGTGCCTGTATATAAAATTTGATAATTTAAAAACTAAAAAAAATATTGTAATCGCCATTATCATGAATTTTAATCATACAATCGGTTACGACATTTCATTTCGTTTTGTCAGCTGTTACATTTACTGTTGTAGATTCGAGAATGCACTGCGACAAAAGGTAGCGACCGTGTCCTTGCCATACTGGGATTCAACCTTAGACGAGGCTATGATGGATCCAACCCAGTCTATTCTTTTTTCTCCGAGGTTTGCTGGAAACGGAAATGGTCTTGTAACGACTGGACCGTTTGCTTACTGGCAAACTCCATCTGGACCCCTGATTCGAAATATTGGCCAAGGTGGTGGTAGTTTATTCTCGAGACAAGAAATTATGGCTGTTCTCTCAAGATCACGCTTGCGTGAGATAGAGGAACCAGATGCAGATAATATGTTCAACTTGGAGAATTACCATGGTGACGTGCACACATGGCTGGGTGGGGAAATGGAGCCCATGGAGACGTCCGCCTTTGATCCACTGTTCTACATGCATCACTGTTTCGTGGATTATGTTTGGGAAATCTTCCGAACGCGACAGCGGGCCATGGGCATTGACCCAACCAGGGACTATCCCGCGAATTTCGGATCGCAGACTCATTCCCCTTTCTTCAGAATGGGTTTTGGGGATTTACAAAATTCCTTTGGTCTTGGTGATATGTTCACGACACAGATTTACACATATGAGCAAAACCCATCATGCTCCTTAGCAAGCCCTAACTGTGGATCGTTGTACCTAAGCTGTGATCTTTCTCAAGGTATCGCACAGTGTATGCCAGCGGCGACGGAAGTAAGCAATGCCGCTCCAGTGCAGCCACCACAAGCAGGTTTTGGAGACCAAAATCCATTTGGAGCCACTGGGCCGAATCAGTTTGGACCAGCGCCAAATACAGGGATGGGGATTGGAGGAGGCTTTGGACCGCCAATGCCGATGTTTGGTCGCCGGAAGCGACAAGCGGATAGGAAGAATATCGCTCAGGCCAAGAAAGTATTGCGGGAAAATGCGAGGAACATGGCTGTTCAAAAAGGAACCCACACCTGTACCGGTACCTGGCTATCGTTTTCCAGTCAGAATACTTTCGAAGTTGATGGTGTCAGTGATACCCGGAACTGGGTGTTTATTCCGGTAAAAATCATCAGTAAGCGTTCACCGGAACATAGGAAATTTCAAGCTTTCCCTATATTTGACGGAAGAGCATCCCGTGATTATGACATATATGACCCTGAAGCTTACCCAGAAATAAGTCCATACTTTTCAGAGCAAGTCATGCCATTATCGACTATATGCAATTCACGCGCCACCGATAGGACTGTTGGAAGAGTTCATGTTAGGTCCAATGGACTGAATTACCATGGTAACTACGAGGAATACACTGTCGTAGATCTTCGCCAAGCGTTCTCGGAATCGTCGACCTACATCGCCCTGAAGGATCCGGAAGACGACATGTCGGAGGTAATACTGACGGCGTACGACTCGTGTGGGCGTCGTTGTAAACCCTACTGCCGAAGTAGCGACCCAAAACGCCCGGGCTATCACAGCTGTTCCGGAGCCTTGAGGGTCACCAAAGGCACACCCTGGATGTACGGCAAAAATTACGGAGACGCAGTGCGCATGTCATGGAATATACAAAGTCTTACTGATATTCCAGAACTAAAAGCTGATTATTACTTCATCCAGTTTTACTGTGACCACACCGACTGATGCCTGTCCTACAAAATCATTCTCAGACCTGTCAATTCCTGTTGGTATCATAGTTTCAGTGTTAGGCAATGGAAGGAATTCTGAGGATAACAAGATAAGATTGATTAGGTATGATATATAGATATCATATGTTATTTAATTTTCAAATTAACCTACAAATTATCTTATGAACGCTGATTTCTTGTAAAACAATAATTTTTACACATTATGTATATTTCAATTAATAGAAATCATTAGACCTAATTTAACATAGATGCTTGACCTACAAAGATTGAGCGGCGCTCTTGTGAAATATAAGCTGGAGTACTTGTAAACTGTATCAGTCGTTATTTGTTTGTTTTATTGTTATATCATGAATTATATCATTGTTTATTTTCATCTATGTTTCGTTTTTTTTGTCCAAAGATAAAGTGGTGATATAGGAAAATACCTACACCCCTAATGATCTTAGCTAATTATATATATATGATAAAGCTGTTAATTTCAGTTTAAACAATGATAAAAATCACATTAGTAATATAACAAATTATCAGTCATGCAATCAAATCAATGTTTTGTAACTTAAAATTAAATGATTCTAAAAACCAGATATGACTATGATACACCCCGGACACCCGTACCCGTCTATGACAATGGCAGGATTTGTTACCTGTGTTCGTTAGACTTGAGCTTCTTGATTACATACTTTGTTACCTTAACTGGTTAGAGTATCACAATTACAGACTTGAGTAACCTTGACTTGGCTATATCAATGACAGACTTGAGTTACTTATACTCGTAAACAGGTTTGAGTTACTTATTCTCATAAAATACTCTGACACGCTCGAGTTACCTGCACTCGTATATGACAATGGCAGACTTTAGTTACTCGTATATCACAATGACAGACTGGCGTTACTCGTATATCACCATGACAGACTTGAGTTACCCGTACTCGTTTATCACAATGACAGTATTGAGGTACTTATACTCGATTATCACAACCACAACAACAGACGAAACCCGATGGCGTTCTGCCATTACAGTTACGAATCAAATATGCAAGTGAGGCTGGTTTGATACGTGTTTCCTATAAAAGCTAAAACTCTGGTATAATGGTATAATATGTTGATCAACTCGTGTCATTTTTGTCATTAAACATTAAAGCTGTACTCTATGTTTTGCCGTAGGATGAAGCTGAAAAAGAATAGACTTACTATACTAATTGAAGCTCTTTGGAATAAGGAGAGATGAAATGCAAATATTCCTCGAACTTTCCAGTATTAAATGACAAAAGCTTATCAGTACATGAATATTTAAATGTCAAGTTAAATGAACTGGCAAGTCCATGATATGTTGACTTTATTAACCCTGGTATTAAGTTCAGCTTGACATGCATTAATATAAGATCATATGTTTTCATAGTAATACTGTGGCAGTCCACCAATTTCACAATAATATTATCTACCAAAACATAATTCATGTGGTCATCCTGTGTGTGGCTTTCAAGAAACCATCTGATTTCAATATTTTTTCGTCTGTGCTTTGTAATTAAGAAATTCGGACTGTCATATAAACACTTTTGAGATGTTGTTAAGTTTAAATTCTAAAATAAACTTCTTTATAAGGTGACACACTGAGTTGAAGACAAACCTCATAATAGGAATTGATTTTCGACAATGATGTCGATTCAATGTTCTCTAGAATTCCATCAGCATCATTACGAAAAAGACCAATAAACAGCAGTGCCCTTATGTAAATGGATATATTATTGTATGTTTTTCATAATCTTCATCAACAATCAATAAAATAACCCATTGTTAAATACTTTTAATCTGAACTTCATCACTTTTCATGCATTTTTTATCGTTGTCGATGGCAGTAAAAGTGTTAACATTTGTTTTACAGTTAATGAATAATGCCTCCCGATATCTGCGAGCTTTTGGAGTGTACGTCTCGAAGCTTGCTATTGTTAACAAAACTGTTTTTATCCGTGATGACAAAGCCAATATTATGATGCTGTACGAAAGACCAGTTAATTGAGTTTAAGTATTATCTTAATCTTAGTAATAAAAGTTTTAGTTAAATAACATAACATAAATGAATGAATAAATAAATAAATTGATAAAACAAAGAAAGAAAGCCATAATACGAAATATAACTCGATGTAACTATGGTGTAAGATCCACACCGAACAGATATGTAGAACGTAAATAGTGAATGATAAAGTGAATGTTTTGGTAACAGTTAATCAACCTACCGACAACCCCGCTCAATGTACTTCCGGTATTGGTATTACGACAACAACATATGTGCGGATACAGATGTAACACTCGTCATAGAATGGCTTGTAACCATTTTTATTAAGTTTTAGGTATCGTATTTTATATTTAATTGAAAGGTAAGACCTTAATAAATATATATTTCTATTTCTATGGAAAGTGGAATATAATGTCATCTGGTCCGAATGTGAAGCTAACCTTATAGCTGTTCTCAAGGTCAGTTATAGAAACAACATGAGGTCAAACTTATAATGCAATACCTATGAGTGCGACTACGTCGTATAATTGCAGAGCTACATTGTAAACACGTGCGCGAAAGTTTGCCTGTACTCGGGTTAGACAGAAAAGAGAACCCAAACCAGAAAGATCCAAGTTAACTAATACAAGAACCTACGGTTACATACACTAGCTATTTTCAAATCATTACAATAGTGTTCGATTTTTTAATTGCGTATCAATGACATAACCATTTGGACTATTTCTATTTATCTTTTGAAATGTAACAATACTGTAAGATCTATGAGCATCATTGTAAATTTATTTCAGCCACACAACAAACTCCCAGGAGAACACAATATAAGAAACCATTACACGGCTACATCAGTAGAACAGTTTTCGTATCTGTAAGGACAGAACTGATTTGCATATAGAAAAACAAAAACATTCTGTGCATTATTTTGAGTTCGGAGGTATTTGACATAACATGACCTCATTAAATATAAATTGATCTACATCTGTATATTTGATTGTTTAACATGTAATATACTACCTGTGTATTGCTCTCAACAACGTTGGGCTCTCAACAACGTTGGCTCTCAACAACGTTGGCGCCCAACGTTGGAGTTCGCGCTGGAACCGTTATGATCTCTGCCTATCACAGGAAAATCTATAATGGCTATCTTGCAAAAAACGTTGTGTTTATCTCCAGGTTAAGAGAGCGTTACATGATTATATATTCCAGCTTTTAATACAATCTGGCCAAAATTATAAAAGTTATAGGCCGGGTAAATCTTGGTCAATCAGAAGCCGCAGCGTCCTTGGATGACGTCTGATCTGAAGGGACATATGCCATTTAATACTCATGTAAAATTGTATTAATATCCATAAAATAAAAGTCGGCGAAACGGAACGAAGTGAATCTTGAGAACAGAATGCAATGAAAACGCGAATGAAAAGGAATGAAACGGAATGTAAACGCATAATCTGTCAACTGCTGTCACCACTGTATCAGCCAGTAAGATATAACGGCGGTAATGTTTAATAAACAGTAAAATAAGAATAGCTGTATCCCCATTAATACAATGTGTACTTATGTTCATTTTCATTATGTTTTGACAAGTTGCAATTGCCTCATCCAATCATAGGCCTGTCCAAGGCGACATCTTGCGAAAATGTCGGTTTTGTAATTTTGTCCTCCCGTAAGCACTCTTTCACTTTAACTAAAATCAACAAAATAGAGCGAGATAATTGCTCGATATGCTCAGCCAATCAGAAGGTGCGTCTGAGAAACGGCCTATTGCATATCTTAACCTGCTCATCTTACTTATGTTCGGTTGAGCAGCAAATATCTGAGACTTAATTCAGGCAAGTTCACGGCGGAATAAATAATTATGATAATGATAACAACAACGAAAACGAAACAGATAATAAAACAGCATTTTTAATGATAAACGGATCAAACCATAATATTCTTCAAATAATTTGTTTTTGGAACAGAATACAACATCGATTTGTTTGACATAATACAAGTTTACAGTTATAAAGTAAGTAACAAGTGTGCATAGTTATGGAACTATATTGAACATTTAAGATTCAAGAAGCTTTATTTAACGTCGCATGTACATGTTACATATTAACATTAGCACTATAGTGCTATTCTTGTTAATATTTCACATGCCACACACAAATCTGCTACGTACACAATAAACATGCACAAACATGCATGTACATCATACAGACACGCTCTGTTTTTAGGATATGCTTGCGCTAATATAGTGCTGGACTGCCTGCTTCTTAGAAGTTATGCCGACCTAAGACTTGTTTGTGGAAGAAATGCCTGTTTACTGACGTCGGTTTTCATTGCGATTCTGGAATAAATAAAAAAAAACCATTAAATTAGCACTGTAACCATGGTGCCACATACATTACAGTTGGTTTCGCTTTTGTCAAATTTATAACATTAGAAAAACATTGTCGTTCGTCTTCGTAAAAGATAACTAATTTATTATACATTTGTATTTTGGTTTTGGATTAATTGAAGTCAATGCAATTAAATCGGCTATGCTACTGTTATATTGTTTTTATCTTTCAATACATATTAAGACAGAATCTGAGAAACAAAACTACAACGACAATGACCCGTCAATAACAATACGAGAAAGAAAGGATAAATAGTTACATAGATACATAGATAATGATATAGCAAAGCATGGTGATTGACTAGCAATTTTATTAAAAAATGAAACATTCATCACCTATCACCTATAAACAGGCACAAAATAACTTATAAAAAACTAAAAAACAATCAAAGTGCCGAATATGATTGAATCAATAAGAGACTGTAGGTGTCCATACCTTTCCGGTTTACTACGAGTTGGCAGAGTTTCCGGAAGGCGTTCGTTCGTCGTCTCGGGTAAAAGGAGAGTAAGAAAGGAAGCAGCCAACGCCAGCCCTCCAAATAACAGCAGAGGAAGAGCTTTCCCTAAGACCGGGACATTGGAGGTCTGCACCGCATAAATACAAACGATGGACATTATTATATATCTATCAAAACATCTTACAATATTTATCGGTAATAATACTTTTGGTAATATATAGTCAGGTGACCAGAAGAGCACTATGGATGTATCTGATGGTTTGCAATCAAATCACAGGATCTATGCGGATTGCATCCATTTATTAACACAATATCTATTTCTACTTGATAAGATTATTGATGCGAAGAAAGTTCAACTATCTAAATGAGATTCTCCCGCGGACGCCGGACTCCTGTCATATCATGTTCTTGGATTAAGAATCTTTCGCATAAAATCTAAAAATTAAATAGAAAACAGTGACCATATTGTATTAGATATATTATTAGTTATATAGTCAGTTACTGACCCTCTATGGTTCTGTAGAGGGTCAGTAACTGACTATATAACGAATTTATCGCATCGAGGACCCTTTTGCGTTTGGGCAGACTGACTGTTTAGTCGCTTCTTGTCTATTTCTTCCGTTGTCGTCTGCCCAAATCTCTCCATGTTGTTGTTGTGCTGTTGTCTCTCAATGTCACCGAAACGCTTAGATAAGGGGACGGCACCCACGCTAAAACAAAAGACGGTCGCTTGCGACAGCGTCTTACTAATTTTGCCTGGCGTAGGGGAAGCAACTCCTATCATTTTACGATACAATGTAGCGAATGGGAATTACGGTGAGCATTGTATCATTTTCAGAATATTCAGGTACCCGGTATCTGTTGTTTTAGTTTTGAAGCGGTGAGCAGTGGGCGGCCATATTGCCCTATAATGGAATCCTACTGACCCTATATAGAAAATTAGAGGGTCACCACGTGACAGCTCTAAACCAATGGATTTTGGACATTTTTGTCCGANTTTTAATTCACGATAAAGGTTGAAACACTCTCTAGGATATTCTTGTTCATTTACATTCATCTTACAACCATTTAGTTAAGTATGTGGAGTATAGTGCGAGTGATAATCATTGACTAGAGAAGCCGAGAGTAAGTGTCTGTGATTGTTGTATCTGGCACTGTCAAGGAAGTATTGACGACTTGTTTCCTGTATATATCCAGATGGTCATTAAAGATATCTATATATCCAGATGGTCATTAAAGATATCAAAATTTAAGTTGCAAGCATTATTTCTAATTTGACATAGTATAGTATTGATTTTTCTTTCACTAGTGTTTTTTTTTACCACTGTATGAGTATCATTAGCTGGTATATCATTAGTTAGGTTAATTAGTTTCTTAAATTGGGAGAGAGATTGAGCATTTAAAATATCTGGGTCTAATTGATTGTAAAGTCGAAAAGTTAAGGGAAAGAAACTATCAAAATAGCCCTCAGTTCTACTTAGGGTTGCCTAATGTTATTCGAAGCGGGAAGAGGATCTTCAAATTGACGCTGATCAAATTGCGTTCATTTCATTTCAACATATTTTATTCATGATGGTATATGAATGGGATCGAACAACAGGCTATGCCTATTTCACTTTTCTCCTGCATGCACTTGTATGAATCAGCATGTATATATGTATATATATATTATAATTTATAGTGAAATGAAAAATTGAAAAAAGACACAACTTAGATACAAAACAGATATCAATGTACAAGTCATACGGTATAGGGGAGATAATTCAAACTGCTTATGGAAATTACAAGTCAAACTGTTCTACATCCTGACCTCACCGGGGTAATGAGTGAATATTTGCCATCTTCCTTCACTAGATCCTCCCTGGGAGTAAAAAATCCACACAGAGTGACTTGCAGATAGTTAAATATTACGCTTATATGCATTGAATATTATAAGTAAGCTATGCCAACATTGTATGGTATATTAACATTCACATTATAATATATTAAGAATAAAATTATTTAACTACTTGTTATTAATTACTTAGTACAAAATACAAAATACAAGTCCATGTTGATTTATGTTGTGTTTATGGTAAATGTTTAATAGTATTGATACATATAACAGCCAGTAGCAGACGACTACGCATGTTTGATGTTCATGTTTATAATGTTGGTATATTATATTATAAGTTGATAATAGGTAATTCTAATTATATATATATTTTTAATTCACGATAAAGGTTGAAACACTCTCTAGGATATTCTTGTTCATTTACATTCATCTTACAACCATTTAGTTAAGTATGTGGAGTATAGTGCGAGTGATAATCATTGACTAGAGAAGCCGAGAGTAAGTGTCTGTGATTGTTGTATCTGGCACTGTCAAGGAAGTATTGACGACTTGTTTCCTGTATATATCCAGATGGTCATTAAAGATATCTATATATCCAGATGGTCATTAAAGATATCAAAATTTAAGTTGCAAGCATTATTTCTAATTTGACATAGTATAGTATTGATTTTTCTTTCACTAGTGTTTTTTTTTACCACTGTATGAGTATCATTAGCTGGTATATCATTAGTTAGGTTAATTAGTTTCTTAAATTGGGAGAGAGATTGAGCATTTAAAATATCTGGGTCTAATTGATTGTAAAGTCGAAAAGTTAAGGGAAAGAAACTATTAAAATAACCCTCAGTTCTACATAACGGGGTGTTAAAAGCACTATTTAGTCTTAGCTGATATATCACATTTGTTAAATCATTAAAAAAAGGTCAACTATATCTTTAATGTACTTTGGTGTATTATGCAATATTTTAAACATTAAAATTAGTTTACTTTTATTATTATTATTATCATTACTATAATTATATACAGAATTCTATATAGCGCCCTATCTAGCTGACATAAGTCACTTTAAAGCGTTTTACAGTACATAGATATACAATTAAAACAATTAGCATATACATAAATCAATACAAATTTTAAAGACTTCGCAGGAGCTGCCTTATCAGGCGCTAACTACTAGTCCTATGGCTAATATCTGGCTAATATCTCCCTATGTTTGTATGCCTGCGTGTGTGCTGGAGATGTAATGTGTTCTGTTTGTAGTGGGACCTTGTGTCTAACGGTAACATTTATAGTGCCACCTTACTTGAATGCTACAGCACAGATACTGCAACATCAACCCAATACCATTGTATACTCCACCTGGGTTGTTTGAGTTGTGTATGCAGGAGAAAACCCTTTATTTGCATATCCATGCGTACGACGACTTCAGGGATCAAACCCCGGCCGCCTGCGTGGAAGTCCGGAGTGCTAACAACTCGACCAATTCGCCTATAATGCTATCAGCTAAGGCTTCCCATCCCAATTCTTTGTTTAAGGTTAGTACTGTCGGTTAGTGGTGTGTTCTTTGAACGCAATGTCTGTTGGTAAAGCTGATAGAGCACCGTGCGGCGGAAATGTAAATATAGGAAAGTATAAGGAAGGACAAAGATTTTGCTCCGTTATGACATTCAAAACTAATGTTTGTTTTTGCTTTGTTGTATGAAAACAGTATATATGACGTTGTTTTAGTACGGAGAATACACAACACTGATACAATAAACACATATTTAAATTGATACTTACGAATGGAAATAAAGATTTCAAGTATGCCAGTCAGCAGCATGAATGTACCTCCCATCATCATTCCCAGGATGTATAGCTTCATACGGCCTATTGTGTCTAACAGCGGCAATAAAAGGAGAGTGGCAGGTATTTCAACCAAACCGGAGATCAGCTGGTTCAGGAAAAAATCGCCACTTAGATTGCCCGCATTGAAGTAAAACCCGAAGTAGGTTAGGGATACCACAAACCTGTGTGATAGGGAAATAATAAAATGTATGTAACAAAAGATAAATGATAGATATGTTGTACAAACTACAAGACAGAAAAGTATTGCATGCATCCAATACTTACACAGACGAAAAATGTAGACCTGAACACATTGTACTCTATGAAAAAAGAATTTTGTTTGTAATATTATCACCCTATTGGTAGAATTGTCATTTTTTCCGAATCATATCATAATATACGTGCCAATTGATAATATACGCTCTAAGAAATGCTCTTTACATAAGATGTAACATGTTATAATTTGCATACGTTGAGTTTTCGCGAGCTCCCTTTACTAAGTCAGATATTGAGATTATTCGTTTTTTTCTGGTTACAAATCCTTTCACACAATTATATGATAAACAATTGCAATTACAACAAAGATCGTAATGATGACCAAACAATCTTTAACCTTTTCAAATATCAGCCGCGATGCACATTTTTACAGGTTCGAAACAATCTTGAGGAAACTAGATGAGTTTGATATTTACCAATTGACCCATATTATCAAGGATCTGATTACCATGGACCGTGATGATAAAAGGTGCCAGATTCTGTATTGTTTAACGGGTTCATCCTCGTCATCGGTCAGTTGTTTGAGGGTCAAACTGTGGTCGCGGTGGTTTGATTTGGCGATCGTTAAGATTATAGCTCTTGCTTCTTCCTGTTTTCCCTGACTAATAAGCCAGCGCGGAGATTCGGGAATCACCCTACACAGCAAATTAGAACTTCATGGAGATTCTGTGTATATATCAATGTACACCGGGGAACATTATGCATACTGTTTCTGCTTAAGACTTTTACTACAGTTATATGTTTTTCACATTTTTTATAGAAGACACCTGGAATTGAGCATTCTTGTACAGACGTTTGAACGCAAAGTGAAGTTGATTTAAACCCGATATTATATTTTTTGTTTGTATCAAGTCATACTATGACGTACGTTGTTATGTGAACTTAGACTATAGATTGACATTGGACATCAATAAGCGTAACGAAGTTTCTAGTTTTTACACATGACGAGTTTGACGCCTTTTTTTGTGTATGGATGTGTTAATCTGTTGACTTACTCGCAACAAAGCAAAGACATTTTTAGAATAATTTGTATTTTTGAGATAGAAAGCAACGAAAAAAACAAAAACAATCGTAGTAAAGGAATTTACGTTAACATATTTTAGTACATATAATTGGGGCTTCGTTATTGATTTTCTCTGCTGCCATTTGTATACGTTTTCACCTCTTAATAAGCTTTTAAATATGAAAAGAACATTCATACCACCAATATACAAGAAATATTGCCGATGGCGCAGAACAAGCTATTTGAATATATTTCCAATGACGGAGCCCGTAACCAATCCCTGCTAATAGGATCATTCCGGCAGTGTAGAAGTAATTAATCAAAATACCGGCCCAGAGACGCTTTGAGGGTCCAACAATTTCCAGACCTGTAAAAGATAGAATGATGCGTAATTCTGTACTCCATATACGATATTATTAACCAGTAAGCTACGAAAGGGTATGGATCAACAATCCACTTCTTTATATTTATCCCTTTGTTAATACACATTATGTCCCCCTATTGTTTTGATGACAACCTGAGTCTTGTTAAATCATTCCTTAACTCTAATTGGTTAACTTATTTGAGCTCGAGTGACTCCTGATTGTACGATGAGAAGATGTATGCAAAATAAAAACGGGACGAAGTCCAAGCTAAATTATACTGAAGATGAAATTGTGAGTACGATTTAATTCTTGTCGTCATTGTCTTTGTTGAGTCCGTTGGCATGTTTTCCAACACTGGTTTTCCTACTATGCTAGAACTTTATTTTCGTTTTGATTATGTTTGTCAGTGTGTCTTCAGATTTTGTTATCAATTTCCCATTCTTCTTTTTATGAATATTACATTGCTTGTCCTGACCCCTGTTTATATAGCGTGAGTGCGAAATTAAGCAGAAAACATTTACCCTTCCGGAACTCCTTGCCGTAGGTTCAATGTATAACTGCTCTCCGAGTAAATATTTCCATTGTTTATTTTTTATCATAGTTGTACTACATATTATTAACAATTCAGAGAATCATGCTAAAAACATTATAAACATACGGATCAATGCCATCTTTAGAAAATGTCATTGCATTGCGTAAAAAATAATATATTTTTGAGATCATACTACATACCTAATACGAATGCTGTAATATAAACGAATGTGGAGCAGATGGTTTGCAGGAACCTTAGGATTGTGAAGATGTATATGTTAGTTGTAAATGCAGAACCAACCCCAACCAGCATCATCAAGGTGGTGCTTCCACAAAAAGTTATTTTCCTTCCGAATCTGTAATGAAAGAACGTTTAACACTTTTCAGTGTATTTTTTTAATGCCTGAGACTAACATCCATACCTTCTTATCCGTGAACGCCGTGAACTAATAATACAAACTATCTCGCGTGCACCGGGACGATTTACTTTGATGGAATCATCACGAACGTTTCACGTTTAATATATTTCTTGTGGTACTCCATTGGTTTTAAAAAAGCTGAAAATTAAAAATTAAAAAACAATAAGCGCAATCCAAATAGAGTTGGGTGATATACCTACATAATACTGTCAAATCTGAGGTAATTGACAAAGCCATTTTCAATTAAGTTTAATTTATGTTAATATCTGCTCCACTCTAAAACATTTTACAGCTGATAGAACTTTTAATTTTACCTGTCAGAAATTAATCCTTGTAATAGCGACCCGACGATTGATCCACAGTGCATAGCGACCTGCATATAGGTCGAGGTAGATGTAAAGGCACACACTAGATTATTCTGGTAACAAAATAGGACTTTCAATTATACTAACATATTTATATATTTATGTGCATTGCAATGACAGTGACAATTCTGTCTGAAGAAATTATATGTTTGTAAAAATATATAACACTTAGCATATAACTTTTTTTTCAAATTGAAGGATCTAATTCAACACCATTTATGCTGATATAATGAAAATGAACGCGCTAGAATGAGTTTACATTGCTATATAACACAATCACACAAAACATACCTCCGACACAAGCGTAGACGTGAAGACAGACTTGTCATATGTCCAGGAAGAACAAAGGTGTGAAGTGACATTCCTGTCCTCTCCTTTTGACCTATTGTCGGACACTTTAATATGACATTCTCCATATTGGTATTCCGCAGACATATTAGGGAGAGATCGAATTGTATCATCGCCATTAACCGCGAAAAATGCTGAGCTATTATGGGCACTGACTGCAGCACATCTTAAATCAAAGAGAGCGAACTATATGAAGCATATCGCTAATAAAACAATTATTAAGAATGGACCAAAGATTTCACACACACACACACACACACACACACACACACACACACACACACACACATATATATATATAAATACCGATTCAAAGTTGTTTAATTTAAAAATTTAGGGTTTTGAAATAAAACATAAGCGCTGATATTAACGTCACCATATAATGACGCTACATATTTAGTACTTAGGTCATCAATGTATATTCTATGAAACCAGTTCTTACATATTACACATTATTTGTATATACAAAAGAACAAGGTCTCACCTGTGTATGGGAGTGTACATTAGATAGGCACCTATAACATCATACATAGCAATACACAGGACAGGTAGGCAAAGTAAAAAGTATATTCTTTTTTGGTAAGGTCCAAACTCTCCAACAACTTTCAAGATGGCGTCAAACTGCATACTGTTAACTTTTGCCGTGTGTTCTGAAAAAACCCAAAATGATTAATACACGATAGACAGAGGTCTTTTGTCGTAGATAAGAAAGGTAAGTGAATTTATGAATTTTGAATTAAGATCACGAGTTTAATAATACAACATTTGACAATGGCCTTTTGGAACAACCTTCCTCTCCTACAATATATTTCTTGGCATGGTAAAAGTCCGGCTACTGGAAAGTCTTGACGTGACTGCTGACATTGACACATGTCGCATGTTGTTCCTAATGATGGTTGCCAAAGCCAGGGCAACAAGCTGAAATTAGGCCATCTATTGTATCTATTGTATCTATTGTATCTATTGTATCTATTGTATCTATTGTATCTATTGTATCTATTGTATCTATTGTATCTATTGTATCTATTGTATCTATTGTATCTATTGTATCTATTGTATCTATTGTATCTATTGTATCTATTGTATCTATTGTATCTATTGTATCTATTGTATCTATTGTATCTATTGTATCTATTGTATCTATTGTATCTATTGTATCTATTGTATCTATTGTATCTATTGTATCTATTGTATCTATTGTATCTATTGTATCTATTGTATCTATTGTATCTATTGTATCTATTGTATCTATTGTATCTATTGTATCTATTGTATCTATTGTATCTATTGTATCTATTGTATCTATTGTATCTATTGTATCTATTGTATCTATTGTATCTATTGTATCTATTGTATCTATTGTATCTATTGTATCTATTGTATCTATTGTATCTATTGTATCTATTGTATCTATTGTATCTATTGTATCTATTGTATCTATTGTATCTATTGTATCTATTGTATCTATTGTATCTATTGTATCTATTGTATCTATTGTATCTATTGTATCTATTGTATCTATTGTATCTATTGTATCTATTGTATCTATTGTATCTATTGTATCTATTGTATCTATTGTATCTATTGTATCTATTGTATCTATTGTATCTATTGTATCTATTGTATCTATTGTATCTATTGTATCTATTGTATCTATTGTATCTATTGTATCTATTGTATCTATTGTATCTATTGTATCTATTGTATCTATTGTATCTATTGTATCTATTGTATCTATTGTATCTATTGTATCTATTGTATCTATTGTATCTATTGTATCTATTGTATCTATTGTATCTATTGTATCTATTGTATCTATTGTATCTATTGTATCTATTGTATCTATTGTATCTATTGTATCTATTGTATCTATTGTATCTATTGTATCTATTGTATCTATTGTATCTATTGTATCTATTGTATCTATTGTATCTATTGTATCTATTGTATCTATTGTATCTATTGTATCTATTGTATCTATTGTATCTATTGTATCTATTGTATCTATTGTATCTATTGTATCTATTGTATCTATTGTATCTATTGTATCTATTGTATCTATTGTATCTATTGTATCTATTGTATCTATTGTATCTATTGTATCTATTGTATCTATTGTATCTATTGTATCTATTGTATCTATTGTATCTATTGTATCTATTGTATCTATTGTATCTATTGTATCTATTGTATCTATTGTATCTATTGTATCTATTGTATCTATTGTATCTATTGTATCTATTGTATCTATTGTATCTATTGTATCTATTGTATCTATTGTATCTATTGTATCTATTGTATCTATTGTATCTATTGTATCTATTGTATCTATTGTATCTATTGTATCTATTGTATCTATTGTATCTATTGTATCTATTGTATCTATTGTATCTATTGTATCTATTGTATCTATTGTATCTATTGTATCTATTGTATCTATTGTATCTATTGTATCTATTGTATCTATTGTATCTATTGTATCTATTGTATCTATTGTATCTATTGTATCTATTGTATCTATTGTATCTATTGTATCTATTGTATCTATTGTATCTATTGTATCTATTGTATCTATTGTATCTATTGTATCTATTGTATCTATTGTATCTATTGTATCTATTGTATCTATTGTATCTATTGTATCTATTGTATCTATTGTATCTATTGTATCTATTGTATCTATTGTATCTATTGTATCTATTGTATCTATTGTATCTATTGTATCTATTGTATCTATTGTATCTATTGTATCTATTGTATCTATTGTATCTATTGTATCTATTGTATCTATTGTATCTATTGTATCTATTGTATCTATTGTATCTATTGTATCTATTGTTATCTATTGTATCTGTATTAATGAGAGATGATCTGCTACTGCTCTTTTTAAATACCAATTAGATGTAAAAAGAAAACCAATCCGTTAAGAAAATCTTTATGAAAACAATTGTATTAATAAAGATAATTTGAGAAATAAATTGACAAAGTTTGTAGGAAATTTAATTCACGATAAACAGTCGATAACGTTATTTTGTTGTCAGCTTAGTCGTTTGGTGTTGGACGGGCTTGCTTAATTTTGATTTCAAACTGCTGGTAATCGGTACACTTTTCATTGGCGTATTTGTTAACAAAGTTGTTGGTTATCTTAACTTTTTTTTATATTTTCTCAAAATGTGTAATGGGACGTGGACTATGTTATAAAAAAACGACAAAACGTTTTTTCGAGAAGATTATATATACGTTTTTGGCAGATCAATAAGCAGCCATTTTATCAACATTAAAAGATTTGATTTCCAAGGATAAATGTATCGCACGCGCGGACGATTGTTTCATTCTTGCAAAGGATGAAAGATTATAAAGAAAAAGAAAATTAGAAATTATTATCAAGGTTATTATCTCAAATATTTTAAGCACATTTTTTTATTTTCTGGAAAATATTTTGAAAACTTGATAACTTGATAAAACATTATAATAGAGTGTAAGGTTTGTAAATGCATTCGCACAGCAATGTATACGAGATTTAGTAAAAAATGCAAATTATTTATTTTCATAACAGACAATGAAAGCAAATTCAGTTCAGTTTCAGAAAAAGTGAATAAGGGAAGTGCTGTAATGTTTCTTTATCAGATAAAACAACAAAGGTAGGGCCAATTTCAGTGTACCGGTGTTTAATTGGGTTAGTGGTTAGGTAACTCGCCGTTCACCGAAATAAACCCTTCCGGGCCCACAAGAGAACTTCACATAAGTTGATAACTGGAAATTTGATGATTGTAAATAAAATAAAATGTAAGATATATATTCAGTAAATACAGTTGGGAGGAGCAATTACACATCTCTTTCAGATTAAGTAATCAAGGGAGGAAAATGTAAGGACTTGTGGCGTTATTGGTCATTTTTGGACTCATAAAAAGAAAACTTTCAACTTGAACTCATTGATTAATTTCTGTTTAAAATATCATTTTGGTTAATTAGGGCTATTTCTCCTGGTGCAGATTTTTCAAACGCGCATGCGTAGATGCCCTTCCATAGCAACAAATCGCGTTGTTATGCAGAAATACCCAAACTATGATGTTTTTGGACAGTAAGCATACAGAAATGAAAGCCTCCGCATGTGACAAACAAACATTCCTTTCTACGAATGAACACTGGTATGACAATGTTTAAGCATGTCAAATATCTATTTGTCTGTTGCATGAAGAGGCTTTCAAAAATTGAAAAGTGTTTTGTCAATATACTGCAAAATGGCCAATTTTCAATCAAATAGCCAAACAGACGTTATTCACGCATTTTATTATGAAAATGCGGGTTTATATCTCTGTTTATAATGCCCTATCTCCTAAACCAGTTGTCGAATAAACTGGAAATTTCATATTTATGTATTTCCTTTATTCCAGACCACGAATATTACAATTAATTTGTAATCCCCGGTGAGGCCGGAAATGACCCTCAACGCCTAATCACTGCACTAGATAAAGAAATAAATGAGAGGGTCATTGCATTTCTTAATCATGTAAATAAATGAGAGGGTCATTGCATTTCTTAATCATGTAAATAAATACAGAAATCAATGTGAGGGTCATTGCATTTCTTAATCATGTAAATAAATGAGAGGGTCATTGCATTTCTTAATCATGTAAATAAATACAGAAATCAATGTGAGGGTCATTGCATTTCTTAATCATGTAAATAAATGAGAGGGTCATTGCATTTCTTAATCATGTAAATAAATACAGAAATGCAATGACAACGTGTTAAAAGGAAATCAATTAATATTAGATTTAACAAAATGAACTATTTCCCCCAATCAAGCAAGATGCACGTTATTTGAATATTTTGTTGACTCTCGCCTGTTAAGACGACAAGGAGGCGGAAATATTTGCACTTAGAATGACAGTTGTTTTATCACTTATCTTATGAACGTTTGATACTCAGCTTTTGTTAATTATTAAGATGAATTTATCTTTTCATTATAATGCATGTAGATATACACAATAAGATAACAGTTACACTTATAATTATCATTGAAGAATGGCTTCACCAATAACGGATTGATCATGAGGTGGTCAATACGATGGACTCTTTCAAGTGCATTATCATGACTTACTGAACTTGACACCCCCTGATGGCTTACTTTCGCTATTAAAGGTCAGGATCAGGACATTATCATGTTGACAAGGTTTTATATCTTATGAACATGCCAGTCCTTAACACAAAAAATATGTTCTTTCACGTCCCTCTGCTAGGCTGTGTATTTCCCGTACTTATCAATATTATTTAATACTTTGATACATTTTGTCCATATTGTGTACTTCACAGAGCTACACGTATATATAAAAAGGGTAGAGCTTATTGATTCAAAATTTATTTCAGTCTTATTTATATTATTTACTTATCAAGTACTTTATTTACAGCTACTTAACATATCGTTTTAAAATCACAAATATAGGTTTGTTATAAAATAAAGGATGCATTTACAGTGTTTAAATCTGTCATTGACTAACTGACAGTTCTTGGTCATTTTTGTTTACATGTATTATGTATATATATCACGAATAATACTCACCACACTTTTAAGTCCGTCCTTTCCCCCTTTTTTGTAAAAACCTAACGTATCAATGCTCTCTCTCCCGATCGGCTTTACTTGTATGATAACTGAACACTGTCCACTGATAAGGTTCAGTGATATAGGTATCAGTGTGGACAGTAAGTTGCCTTATCGTGTTTATATGTGTGTTAAGATCAACAGATTTCTTGGTTTAAGTTTAAAAAGGATTAAACAAATGGACATCATATGTGTATGTATTGGCGACATAACCGAAACAAATGGTCCGAACGGAGACACCTAAGAATGGTCCTCCTTACCTACAAACAGGTACAGAGGACGCGCCGGAGCACTTCACTGAATGGTGACAGACTATTCATAAAAGACAGGAATGTAACTCGCAGCAAGCGCAACAACCACAGCAACCACAGAAACCACATCAGCACAGCAACCGCAGCAACTAAAGCAACCACATCCGCCTGAGCCTCATTAGAACTATAGACATCGACTGTTGCCGTATTCCCAGCTACCTTATCAGTAACCATGGCTACCCGTTCACAGTCAGCATCATCAGCAGCTTCAGTATTCAAACGGCCACCCTTCACAACCGCCAGCATTAACTTTGAATTAATTAACATTAATATATCGGCTTAATAAAACAATCGACATTAAAAACGTGATGACTTTCGCCTGATGGATACATTCCGTACTAAATTCAAAATAAATGGAGAGGCTTTCTGAGAGGAAATTAAAGAGGTTGTAAAACAACCTTGCTAATAATAAAGGATATTTGTATTGACGGAACGGGTGTTAACTATTTCATTTATGCCATAACGATGTCAGTTTTATAATATTATACCCAGTACCGGCATAATACAATACAACAAAAACAATACAACCAAAATTCAAAAACAAATGTGACCCAAATAGCCTTGACATCTATAAGGCGATAACTCTAGTGGCTTGCCCATGCTGAGTTTTTGCATGAAGATCTGACGGTTTCACTTATTTCTACATTAGTAAAATAACGATATATTTATTGAAAAAAAAAGATATCATCAACACTCATCAGGCTTATAACAAAACATTTGGACTAAACAATACATACACACTTTTATGAATATATCACAAAACCATAGACTGCTAAGGATTTGATAACAGTTTTACAGAATGGTATTTGTGGAAAGCAAAACACACCACGCTTTATTTAAAAGCGAAGTTCGATAATACACCAAACCATCTACAATATCAAAATTGTACTTAAATCAAATTTAACACGATATAAATAGATAAACATTTGTCTACAAGAGACGGAGCGAGAATAAAAGAGGGAAAGTAAGACAGAAATAGAGTTCAGGAAGAATGCTGTAATGCTTCCTCTATTATGAAATGTTATATAAACGTCTCTATAAAAGAACTGATATGGAAAATAATATCACATTTATAAAAAGTAAATTCCTTTATATCGATTGAATAAAAGGAGAAATAATGCACTACGGAAAATGTAGTGTGTCACATGAGAGAACACCTAACCACCAGTCCCCTTCCGACGAAAACACCACGTAACAGGGTTATTATCTACTGTATCTCGCTAACATAAATTAATGTTCGAAAAACAAAAAAGATGAAAAATAAAATACCCCCCCCCCCATATTTCGAATTTGAAATATAATTACTACATGATATGAACAAACAGAGATGTACATGAGACTCATTGAAAAATTATAATGTAAATTAGACCAGGTGTTCCAAAAGAGAAAGCGTTTTCTGCTTCATCGACAACACCCGCCATGTTAATCTAGGTCCAGTGATGGACAGGTTAGTGAAACAAAGAAACAACATGAGCATAAGCAAAACATTCATCTTCTTATCAAAAAGGAAATACAACCTTTCTATATAAGATCATGTTGACGGCTATAAAATTTGCCAATATTCTTCATCAACATGCACCTCTCGAAACCTTGAGCTGTGTGCCATTGCTAGTTAGTTGTTAGTGTCTAACACATTGATTACCGCATGAAATCCAACATGTTATGTCAGTAAGTGAAGGGCAGCTACTTTTTCAATATATTCAGCGTTACATCTAAGACACAATCTGCCTATGGGTCCCTGTCTTCGTCTGTCTTCGTTTCTGCGAAATTAATGGCTCCTTTTCAGCACTTGGACTAAGTATGGACACATTATAGTAAGTAAAAACACGAAGAAAAACAAAGCAAGGAAACACGCAATTAAAATAATGTGTTGTTCGATGCAAAGAACAAATGGTCAGAACGCCAACTCAAGGCTCAGCTGTGGTACTAACAGCCAATAGAATAAAACTCTTGGTCAAAAGTAATCCGAAACATTAACCAAAAATTGTCACCCACTCCACGAGCTAGTGATTGGGACTATTGAGTGTCAGTATTTAGCAAGTTAGTTACTGCATCCCTGTGTATCATTGCATTGGCGATGTTTGAAATCTATACCTTTCTACATTCATATGTCTTATGGATAACTGAGAAGTACATGTACGACAATGGTTTAAGTTAAATATCATTTCTTCTATGATGCAGTTTTATTACAGTATGCAGATACACGACTATTGTATTGGATTCCCAATCTATATAAAAACCTTATTTCGTGTTTATATCACAAAACGCATGCATGGAAGAGTATATCTTATAAATATAGAATAACTTATTTGTATAGTTTCATGATTTACATTATTTCATAAATCATGCATTGTCATTGGTTTCCTTAACATCGAACTAATAATATACCTACCTCATATACGTTAAACAAACTTCTACCACTATTGCCTGTGTTTATCAACTCTCAGACGATTGATTATCTGCAATTCCGGTTGATTATCAAGCTGTGCAGTTGATTAATACGCTGTGCAGTTGATTAACACCTTCCGGCATTTTGTTTGGCTGAAAATATGCACTTTGACCTCGCACTACTTTTCAATCGGAACTGTCGTCTGTCAACATCAACATGGCCGAGTTGTCAATGCTGCCGCTGGTACAGATAGGTGATCGGGTGAAGCTTTGTGGGGAAGAGAAGGGTGAATATTTGGATATTTCAAATAACCTGGGTTTCCGTAGTTTTGAAATCAGACTGGAGTCCAGCGGTAAGATGGTCGCCGAGGCAAAGTACAGATTTGATATAATCCATGGGCGGTCATCCCACCGTCAATGCCCCTCCCCAGACCCTCGCAGACCCTCCCTTAGGCCACAATAATGTTAGGTTCCGCCTCTTCTCGGCATTCTGCCAATTCCCCCATCAAAAATTCCAAACAATCTACCAGATTCCGATGACGAACTCATCAACATTGATACAGATAAATTCATTAGAGATAACAGAACAGGAACACACAGAAAAGACCAAATCTGACATGAACAAGCTGTCAGAATTTCTCTGCCAAAACCTTAAGGAGTCACGGTCAATCATACAAATACCACCTCAGGAACTATACAAACTGCTTTGCATCTTTTTCATAAGTGTGGAAGGAAAGGATGGTAAACATCTAGAACCTAGTACTATTAGGGGAGTTTCATACAGTGTTGATAGGCATCTGAAATATAATGGTTACAGCATTCAAATTTCGACAAGTAAGGAATTTCAAAAAGTGACAGAAGTCATCAAAACAAAACAAACAAACAAATGAAAATGGGGAGAGAGGTAGACTTTAGAAAATAAAGCTGATCCTATTTCTAATGAAGATATCAACAAATTATACGCATACATTTCAGAATGCAAGGCACTACAGAACATCACGAAATGGGGTGATGTGGCTGTGTGTACGAATCGAGAAATGACCAAAACCAGACCAGGTTCCAACCCGAGAAATGTTAGGGCACTACCCCCACGGGCATGGTCTACTCCCGAAAACCCCTCCCGCTGTCCTGTGGTCGCCTACAACCTGTACAAACAACACCGGCCAGTGACATATTGCTTAAACGACAGTCCATTTTATGGGGTCTTCCCTGAACACCACCTCTGCTTAAAATCACATGTTTACATAGGTGGCCAGTGGTGATGATAGTGAGTTATAGTCTATTGCAGAAATGGTGTACAGGTAAATTGCACAGGTAAATCAACTTCTGTAATCAGATAATCAATAACTGCTAATAATTGCAAAATAATAAAAAAAAATTAGTTTTCAGAATCAGTCATATATTTATTATGAGATATTAGTTAAACTTGTATTTTCAGATTTGTGTGAATTCTCTTATAAATATTGTCATATATTAGTTAAACTTGTCCATATTTTCAGATTTCTATGAATTGTGTTTATCTTGTGTGACTTCAGTTTGATATTATTATCTGTTATGTTTTAATACAAATACTTCCTCGACTATCATACAGAATGTTTTTTATCCAACTTTGTAGACATAAAAAGGGGCTGTAGACAAGGGGATCCGGTATCATCTTACTTATTTCTTTCGATAGCTGAAATATTAGCTATCATCGTAAAAAATAATAAAAACTTTAAGGGCAAAAACATAAATAACAAAGAACACATGCTCTCACAGTTCGCTGATGACACATCCTTTATTTTAAATGGCACAAAATATTATAAATATGTTAAAATATTAGGGATAAAGTAAATACTGAAAAAACAAATGCTATTTGGATAGGTAGCAAAAACTTTAGTGCTCATGTATAACATCGAAG
The DNA here is from genome assembly GCF_002113885.1 of Mizuhopecten yessoensis. Taxonomy (NCBI): domain Eukaryota; kingdom Metazoa; phylum Mollusca; class Bivalvia; order Pectinida; family Pectinidae; genus Mizuhopecten; species Mizuhopecten yessoensis. The sequence goes on along the minus strand of NW_018406955.1, from coordinate 41,875 downwards.
GTGGAAACTAAAATGGGGAACAATCAAATTTACCTTACTTGGGATTGATTTCTCTGTCAGAAGACATGGTTACTGTAAATTTCAACAATTGTTTTAGTATTATAGATGGCAAGTTACATTAATGGTCAGGAAGAATTTTAATACCTATAGGGAGAATAACTGTTCTTAAATCTCTTATCATTGCAAAAATAAATCACCTGTTTATATCTCTCCCTACTCCAAGTAGAGAAATAATTCAATCATTGAACAAAAAAACATACAATTTTGTCTGGCAATTACCAGCTGATGGAATAAGACGCTCAACAATTGTTCAAGACTATAGTAAGGGTGGACTCAAAATGATTGATTTAGAAATTTTTATATATGGACTTAAAACTAGCATTCAATGGTTCACTTTCAGGCTTCTTTCAGGAATACTTCCTCTTAATCATTATTTGAAAATAATTGGAATCAAACAATGTGATTTATGTAATTTATGCCAAGAAAGCAAAGAAACTATAGAACATCATTTTTAACAGTGTCAAATAACAAATAACGTCTGGCTAGACATACGTACATGGATATACTTAAAAACTGACCAAACATTCGAAATAAAGGCAGATATTATACTTTTTGGCAAAACTTCCGAATTCCAAAAATCCATTCCAACTAAAATCATCATGATTCATGCAAAATTCTTCATCTTCTTTAGCTCCAGAAAGGTTTACTGTTAATATTTATGTTTAATAATGGCTATCTTTTAGTGCTGTATTAAATGTGTATTACTGTTATATGTAGGAATAGAAACTGTATTTTATTGCTGACATTAGTATCAATGTGGCTTTAATTTGGGAATTTTATTGTTCATGTAATTTAATGTTATTTTTCCCTTTCATATAATGTAAATATCAATATTTAATGATTATTTTTCTATTACTTTAAGTGCTGTATTAAATGTGTATTACAGTTATTATATGTAGGAAATAAAAACTTTCTATCCATTTTATTATTGACTTAAGTATCATATATATCTACAATATTAGTTGACATTCTTAGTTGAAACAGGCTATAACTAAACTTCAAAGGATTTCCTATCTAAACACCTTCCTTTCAACTCTCCAGAGTTGGTGTTCGGGGAATGAGCCCATTTAATATATATATCGACCAACACCAACATGTCTAAATCCCAAAAGTGGTATAAAGCATATATTATTCTACTGTAAAGTAAGACATGCCTTCAACTCATAATTTATATAAAAGTAGGCCTAACAAGCGTTACAATTGGTCAATACATCAATTCAAATTCCGCGATTCAGTGAATTTTAAGCACAAGTTGGCAGTTGTCTGTATTGAATTTAACTTTCAGGTCTGACGGGGTCAAAATCTGGATTGACTGTTGCGCCGGTAAAAAGACTAACAAACCACAGTGCACGAAAAAATACCAAGTACAGAAGTTGAATGACAGTGGAGTACCCCCGAATCAAATAATGCAGATAGATCTATCTAGATACTAGGCTTCCAGTTAACAGCTATTAATTACAAAACCATATAATTAATAATAAGCTAGATTCTAGTCAAAATTGGTTGCAGATAGGGACTTACTTCAGTATTAGGAATAACAAAATCAAATCACAATAGATCTTATCGATCTCATTTCATCACAATTTTGCACAAAATAGCCCAAAACACCGGACTTATCATCGCATTTTATTCTAATTTTCAGGTCATCGTAACATCCAGAGCACTCACTCAGAAGTCATATCCAAATTTTGTGTGGCAAATTGTATGAAATAAACTTGTCGACGTCTATGTTAAACACCTTCTATTCCAGTTATCTTAGTCTGCATTCCGATTGTCAAATTCATCTCGCTAAGTACCTTTTACAATCATGCCTCTGCATTTGAAGCAAAACTAATGTATCGGTAAATAACACTAAACAATGGTTACTGTTTTGTAAATCACGGTATTAAAGGGAAGCGGGATCATGACAAATGATAACGGAGATAAAAGGGGTTTCACATTAAATGTATCTATTTCATAATATGCTCTAATGATATTCCTACAAGGAAGCGCTCATGGCGTGATTCGAGATACGCAGTTTGTATAAAGCGCACGTGCTCATGGCTCTCTGTCAGTGTATACACATATATACACCTAAATAGCAAAAAGCTGCTCGACCGACAGCACGGACGGAGTCGGCATTTATATAGGGGATAGAACGTTGTTTTGAGTGGCTATACTGGCGATTAGAACATGAAATTTGGGTTTAAACTCGAGACCGATAGATCGAGAGTTTAAACCATGTTTTATGTTCTCATCGCCTGGATAGACACAAAAACAACGTACTATCCCCATTCTAACACGCCTTAACAAATATACTACGCTAATATGTTAAGAAACATTGTATTTCCTTGTACAAGAGTACGTAATAAAATACTTTGTGACCTGAACTTGCGATGTGTCATTCTGCAGCGGACTGACCAATCGGAAAGAAGCTTTCAAAAGTCGGTCATTTGGCCCCGCCCATACTTGCAAGAGCTCGATCTGCATGTTGACGAGGCGGAATATTTGGATTGTTCGTGAACGCCCTGTTACGAAAGTTTTTACGACACATTTGGATTGATATTGACCAAGTTCTTATATTTCCATGTCAGTATGCATACAAATCTGTGCTTATCGACAAAATGGAAAATCGGTGATCATTTGTATAGATTTGTGAAGTGTTTTGTATAAATGCATACGACACATGTGAAATGTTTCATTTGATTTCGGATCTAAATGGATGCCTTCACACGGATGGAACGAACGTTGCAGTAATAAATGGAGTTAAGAACAAGGAATGTGTACTTTTTACCTTTTAATTCATTCAATAAATGTATTTCATCGGTCGTTTTGTTCTGTTACCTACTAGCCTTATCAGCGGGATTTTGCTAAGAGGCGAGCTTGTCGCCATATTGTTTTAGTTAGAAACGGGGCGTGGCTTAAGTGCGATGGGAGGAGCTTAACACGATTGATCATGATTATATCGCAGATTAGAACATGGTCCGTATCCAATCAAAACACGCGCTGCAAACGAATCGTGTTAGAATCATAAATATAATATGAATATAATAAATACGCATTAACAAAATAACTACTCGGCCTTCATTTACCGTACACACCAACAATCCTCCCACATATACCCTCGCATGGTTCATTGCCATACAAATGTAAAAAAAGCGCCACCCAACCTGAAAACCTTATTAGGCGCGACAGGAGGTGTACCAGACCGACAATGCTAAGTTTTTTTTACAAAATTGATGCTGGGATTTCTTAAATATGACGATGCCCACACATACCTATTACATAAACATAAAATTCTGCTAAAATTTTATTCCAAATTGTACTACGCCGTGCGAGGTGCGTAGCTAGAATAAACATACATGTCTGATTGGTCAAAACCTCTGCACAAGACAGACAACTGCCCTCGTATACTCTGTGCATACATGACAAATATTTCCCGCTATTCTCCGAAACGCGTGAAAGTAATATTATCAAAATATTTCTCGCAAAGAAACGGTCGTGAATGTAAATTGTGTTATATGATCATACAATGATGCATTATGTCCTGTAAAGTTGTTAACACACTCAACGCAAACGTACATGTAGGTACACCCTGATGATTTACACAGACAACGTTTGCTTGTTTTGCTTTTGCTTGTTATGGTTTGGGTGTAGCTGCTTTTACCAGTCTGTATACTATATAAATAGGGTAAAAGACAGCTTTGAGGCCAAGTACTGTGGAACGCTTTCGTGCCACGTAATATCAAGATATAGTTAAGACGTATTATTTTAATCGTCTAAACCTTGCACAACATTTTTTCAGGACGTCTTATCTATATGTTAACAAAATCTTTAGTATAATAATCATATGTTTGTGATAAACAACAGAACTTTTATCATTTCAACATTTTGAAATATAAGAAGTCGTGACGTTATATTGCTTTGTATTAAATACACAAATGGGTATCGATGTATGTTTTCATTGTCAGTATTGTCAACTTCCCGTAATCATGTCCATAAACATCGTGAAATCACTGTCCTGTTGCTTTTTTGGTGTATGCGAATTTCGGACCACAGGAACTAAGCGTTCATCAGAATAAGAAGTCCACGCCCATTGAAAATGGAATAACATGTCTTATACCATGCATGGACTGAGCAAACAGTATGTAAATTGTGGTACGTCTCTTTTGGGCGTAAAATGCTGCAACGAGCGACACATCTAGATAACTAGCGATAACTATATAGAGAAATTACGTCTGAAATAGTATTTGGGGGAAATGACTGAATACGTTTTGTAAATCGTAGAACTGGTAAGAGCCACTGAACAAGTGGCCGCTGGTCGTGTCGGCAGATCAGTCAGTCTTGGCTGTAGCGAAGTTAAGGGTGCGCGCGCAATGGATAAGTAGTGGACAGTGCACAGTGTATAGTGGCTAGGTACATTTAATTTATAAATAATTCCTAATATTTTATAGACAACTTTCGACCTAGCATGGTCAAGAGCAAAATATAAAATTTCAACAAAGCATGTTTCCCTTTTCCTAGAGAAAATTGTCTGCGTGTGTCACCAACAACAAATATAATTTTCCGGGTCAGGTGTATAGGTAAACACAGGAATCTTCACACAGCACTCTGCACCGAAAAATGCATACACAATATAAAGAATTGAAACAAAAAGAGGCACAGTATCTTTTTTAGTAAAATAACTATATTTCTAAGGAACTTTATTCGTGGGTACTGAAACCGGAAACATTTCATTGTAACCTCAGGCTAGACACAAGTGCCCAGACCAGATACAGTTTGTGAACGGTGGACAGACTAGCAAGTGTGAAGGTGACATGAGCGCATTATGTTGGTTATAAAAGTGTCGGTGTGTAGTTAGAGCCTTAGAAGTTTGTATCGGTTCTCTCATTATTTAATGTATCGTTGTATTGAAGATTTACACATTGGGATTCATATGTAAATATTTCTAAAACTGTGTTGATCGAGATTCCCTGTGCAGGTAATTAGTTGTAATATGTCAGGTTGCTACACGAATAAGCAACCTGAGACGGGCTAGACCTTCATAAATTTTACGGTAGTATTTGAATCATTAGGCTATTGTTAACATTTGTTTTTGTTTATACATTCAATTAAAAAAGAAAAAGGAGGATGTAAACGCAGAAATTATCCAATCTGAAACACAGCTGTTGGTTTTGAAAGAGGAAAGAGGCAAGATTGGGGACGATTTAAGGCATTCACCGCCAAAGTCGCCCAGATGACAGTATGACTATGGTGTTGCCAGTGCGCAACAATCCGGCCAATCAAGTAAAATATTCCTAGGCCAGGAGCGCAGTGGAAATTTACTGGAGGTTGGCCAAAACTCCCAGCATACAGTGTATATAGACACGGAGTTTGCCTCAGACCCACCATATATGACGGTTTCGGAAATATTTTAATTCACATTTTGATAAAAATAGTGGAATATAGGAGAATAAAGTAGGTACCGTGCTGTTCTATATACGCGGACAGGCACAAGGGGCTCTGGGAGACTTACAAATCTACCAGAGGTACTAGAGAGAATCATACAGTGCTAGTTTTATCTTAAGTGGAGAGATTTGCACCAACTAGTCAAACCGAACTGTATAGACATCAGACGCGGGAAAGACGCCAAAAAGCGTCAACATCTCTTCTGGAAAAATATATTTTCTAAAGAAATGCAAGAAAAAGTCCCCAAAAGCAATTTATCAAAGTCTTATTTCACTCTAAAATATGCATTCAAATATAAAAGTCGCTACCAGTGTGTTTTAATGACGCCATACATTCTCGAGCAGTGCAATTTCAATAAGGCTGAGCAACGTCGTAAAATTTGACAAAGGCAATGAATGAGATCATGAAATATATGCAAGGAAAGCTAGACGAGAACCAAACGGACATTGCACACCTAAAGAGAAGTAAAGGTCAGTCGCGAAAACCAGGAGCGAACGGTGGATCTTATGACGTCACATGCATTATTGCAAAGAAAAGGACTCATGAGAAGAAAATATTGTTGAGAAAAAAATGCAAACTGCACCAGCAGTAAAGCAATCAAGGACGCGACGGGAACGTCGAAGGTAGCTACGAAATAGCTCCAGACACTTGTTTGGAGTGAGTTCAGTTTCCGATGAAGCAGGCATGTAAGTAAACGTGTTAATTCAAGAGACTAACGCGACATTCTTTGTGGATACTGGAGTTTCACTCTCGCTCTCATCAACGAAGCTTTACATCAGGGGTGTGGCGACAATATGCCGGAATTGACAAGTATGAAATATAATATTATTTTGTTTTATTGTCCATCTATATTCATTTTATATAATCAGCATGCAATTGTTTGACAATGTTTCCTACCTGTACTCAGCTTACAGCATTAATTTTCAAATTGGTCTGCATGTTTGTTTTATTTTAGGTTTATATCTTCAGTTAAAGCTAATGTGCTGATATAAATGGATATAGTGTAAATGAGTTTGACTTTTTTCAGTCCTTATGATGTAGTGCCGCATTGTAATTTCCAGTTCTGATATGTTCTTATATTTTACTGTTATCCTCCTTTTTGTTTTTCGTATCTTACTTGTTTTGTCGAAATATGTCGAAATGTGTCGAAATAAAAGCTCACAAGAACAGCTGATCTCGTTTACCATATTCGACAATTAATAAAGAACTAGACATTTGTTTTGATTTTCTGTGTGTAATACTCAAATTTCTCTCAAGTATCGTGTACAAAAAAACTGATTTGTCCCAGATGTTTTTCTATTTCGGATTTTATACTAACGTACTTCTTTCTATTTCTTCAACATGTACGGACATATGTTGCTGGTGTAGATAGAGACACACATTGACTGAGGTACGTCAAATATCCACTTCATCTGGTTTTAATACTTAATCAACTCGATTTGCCTATAAGAATGGTCTCTAGTAAGTTACATTAAAATTCATTTTGTTGACTAAATACGACAGCAGGAGGTAGACCACATTTATATACAGTAATCTGTTAAAACCTAAAAAGCTTCCAAACTGCTATGATTTCACGGCAATTAGGTTTATGAACTGGTCGAAACCTTTAAATATAGAAGATACTAGTAGCTAGTGTATATATATCCTTATAACGTGGGTACACTTGTACGTCATGTTAGCTGAACTATAAAAATATACAACATTTGATATAGCGCCCTATCTAGCTAACATAAGCCACTCTAAAGCGCTTTACAGCACATAGATATACAATTAGCATAAACATTAATCAATACAAATTTTGAGGAATTCGCAGGAGCTGCCTTAGTAAGCGCTAACTTCTAGTCCTATGTCAACTGGCTAATATTTGTGTATGCATGCGTGTGTGCTGGAGAAGTATTGCGTATAACCATGTGTCCTTCACATTGCTACATTGTAGTTTAATGGCTTCGATGATGTTGAATCAGTCGGGTGAATACATTTTGCATCCCGCTACTGCATAATCGTACATGCCTGTTTCACTAATTCAGAAGACTCATAGAACAGTTTAACACTCATAACCTACACAACATTAGGTTAAGGGTCGGGTAAATATGTTAGTGTCCAAAAATACATTCAAACGAATAATTACACTGGTACGGACAGTGTAGGTTAGTCGATCAACTTGCGGTATTTCCTTTTTGTATTAGCTATCAAATCATGAATATCGAACGTACTATATAAATATAAAGTTTACTGTACATACTGGTTTAACAACAGGTTGGATAAAATCTAATATGATAGTAATATTACACGGGTGATCAAACCCGATATGAATGCGCGGGCTATGTGCTTCATGCAAAAAGAATATTTTAGAGGAGCCGGATATACATGTACTTAGGAAGCCCTATTTAACTCACTGTCCAAAGCTCCAGGTCAGTACTCTTTATAATCCTGTCCTCAGCCCCAGGTCAGTACCCTTTACAATCCTGTCCTGAGCTCCAGGTCAGTACCCTATAACTTTGTCCTCAGATTTATGTCAGTACCCTATATTACATTGTCCCCAGCTCGAGGTCAGTGCCATTAATAATCATGTCTTCAGCTCCTGATTAGTAACCTATACAACCCTGTCCTTAGCTTAAGATCAGTACCCTATATAACACTGCTATCAGCTCCTGGTCAGTAACCTATACAACCCTGTCCTCAGCTCCTGGTTAGCACCCTTTAAAATCCTACCCTCCGTTCTAGGTCAGTACCTTATATAACTCTGTCCTCAGCTCCATGTTAGTACTCTATATAACCCTGTCATCAATCCCAGGCTTGTACCCTATACAACCCGTCCTCAGTCCCAGGCTTGTATCCTATATAACCCTGTCCTCAATCCCAGGCTTGCACCCTATATAACCCTGTCATCAATCCCAGGCTTGTACCCTATATAACCCTGTCATCAATCCCAGGCTTGTATCCTATATAATCCTGTCCTCAGACCAATTCATGCTTGTTTATAATGTTCATAGGATGAAACTGCACGTTTTGATGTGACACATACTGTTACAAAGAGGAAGCATTATACTGGACAAATTACTTATCTGGGAATAAACTACATGTAAAAACTCTTTGAAAATTATTCAAATTAGTAGGAGACTAGCTACATTGTATACGCCCTCTCCGTACATTTATGAAAGTGCTCTGCGGCACTCGATTTAGTTTGCACGATAACCTCTTAAATGTCTCATTATGTTTTAATGATTTCTTCCTAATCTTCTTAAAATTGTGTGTTGTTAGCTAAATAAACAAAATATCGTATGTAAAATTCAAGCTTCTCTCTTAAGAACTTATCTGAAAGGGAGGATTTCCTTATCATTTGGAAAACAGTTTAAAAAACAAAGTCGAAACTTAAATATATATGCAATAAAAGAATTAGCTGTAAAGCAACTGAAAGATAGGACATTATAAATGTTTTAAAAGATAAAGGCCTTTTATGTTCCTCATCATTTACATAATAAAAACTCATTTTGTTGTAGCATGTTTAATCATATAGTGATAAAAATCAGGTCTATGATTATAATTGTGATATACTTTCATGTTGTGGTTGTTTATGGCTGTAGTTTACGACTTCTCACATATCTGAGGACTGAATGACACCTATATGTTTTAATGCGTAAAGAGCTCTATTGCAAACCTCGTGAATCTTCCTATGACGATATAGTCAAGTTTCTGTCCATGCTATATGATGTGCTGTATTTCTGTACCCTTAGTCTAAAAATATCCAAGAATCAAGGTGAGCTATTTGATTGGTTTTCCGATATTAAAAATGACATGTTGCAATGTTGAAAGACATATATAGTTTTGATTTACAGATTATCAATACAATAGTTCGAGTGCAAAGCCTCACTACTGTCAAGTTGTCACACATTCACTTCATATTTAACCAAAACATAACCCCAACCTAACAACCTGGTGTACTAAACTATCCCTGGTTACTATCTCAATTACTTATATATCTTCATAAAGTTTTTGAATCTAACAAAAAATTAAACAAAAACAAACTAATCTTCCTCATTTTCCTTTTCCCCCCCCCCCTCCCCCCTTCGTTGTATACATATGTACATCAGAAGATAACATTAGTAAGAATTTAGTATCAGAAGAGAAAATAGGATGGGGGAAAGTAAATGTCAATAAATTTAAATCCTGTCGAACTATATTCTTATAAATTTTGACATTAAAAAACAATCTCTGAAGAACTTCAATATCTTCTAGAAAGGAAAAGGGTAACATCACCAGACAACACTGCTACAAAACGCCAAACCAGTTAGTATTGAATCTCCGATAGCCGACACAGAACGGCCAACAAAAGGAGGAAAAAACAGGTTGAAGGAACGGACATCAAATAAATATAAAAGTAACAAAAATGGCTTTGGTTAGTTATATCCTTTTGAGAAGACAAACATTTCCCCTCGAACTGTACAGTTATCGGTGATATGTGAGCCATTCAATAAATGATGTCACTAGTGTCAGGAATCACATGTATTATGAAAAAAGTTTGACCTTTCTATTACAAACATTCGAAGGATCCCCCTTTAGCAAAAACACACTTTTACAATCGCGCTATGCATGACGTCTGTCTGTCTGTATATCTGTCTTCTTCAATGTTTTAGGGTCATTCACATGATTAAGATGAATGATTCAGACAACGCGAGAAAAATTCATTTCAAGATTTATAAGTAATCGATCCCCTTATAAATTATTGAATGGAATTACACACTGGCGAATTGACATGTATGCCTACTCCACATAAAACTCAACGCAAATATAAATTTGAACAAGGCCATCATAAGATGAAAATTTATTATAAATGACATCATTACACAAACTATGAAAATGATTTTTACTGTCAATTTACATCCTTGGGTGGGGAGTCGACAGAGTTACGCCACAAAGTGAACAAAAGAAAGTTTATTGAATTCTTATTGGTCACTTCCCCACCAAAGCAGTAATGGAATTGAACAGTTATCGAATGAAGAAAATATATATAAAGTCTGATAAGAACATTTTTAAAAAAACACCAAATACTTGAGTCACAACTCATGTGATACATACAATGTACATTATATACTAGCGGAAAAAAGAAACTGTGCATGGCTAAAATGTGGTTTAAAAATAAATGTGTACGACGTAGAACAACAAGATTTTCAGGGACAATTTATTTGTTATTTATTAACAGTTGCATTCCATTTTCCACGTTATGAAATCAATAAGTTTCGCTCAGGAGTGACGTCAACGTTATGCTGGGCCAGAAAGTCCATAGCGACACGAGCTGTGTGTGACCTGGCGTTGTCCTGCTGTAGCGTAATGTGACGTTGCTGTCCTTGCACGAATGGAACGACGTGGGTCCGGAGGATCTCGTCACGGTAACGTAGCGCGTTCAAATTCCCGTTGATAACCACCAGAGGCGTTCTCCCGTTGGCTGGGATGCCGCCCCAAAACATAACGCTGCCTCCGCCGAAAGAACGTCGTTGTACCACACACGCGTCACGGAAACATTCTCCAACGCGACGATGAACTCTGGAACGGCCATCACTACTATCCATGTGAACTCGCGACTCGTCCGTAAACAAAATGACTGCCCAATCCCGATGAGTAAATCGGAGATGCCTTCTGCACCAGTTCAGACGTGCTACACGATGACGTGGCAGAAGAACTAGGCCGATTGCAGGACGTCGCGGACGGATAGCTCGTTTACGCAATCGGTTCCGTACAGTTCTCGGACTTATTGGTAGCAACCAAGGGATTCTAGCTGTATTCGAATATCCTTCCAATGAATTGAGTTACTGTTCAAATTCGGGAAAAAGAATAGATGTAGTTCTAACATAGATTGTAACGTACATTTGTGATATTCAGGTATGTGAGAAAAAGGAGCCCCAACTCATGGTCATTGGTTATCATGTTTATCCAACTCTCGTTGCTAAATAATATTTGTTCGTAAATTACCTTCATGTGTTGATCGGACGTTGAATACTACTTCACTTCACCTTATATCAATATTTTAATTTCCAATCTACTTGCTGAAGATCGTATCTTTCAAAACAGTGATACAAAATATCCGGTTTGAACCATTGTATAACGGGACTTTATATTTTTGTTATTATCTGTAACCAGTGATCTACAATAATCTAAGCATTTGTTATCTATTATGATTTCAGCCAACTGTCTACAGACACGTCGTGACTTTGTAAACTTTCCATTTTAAGTGCCATTTAAATTGATTTGGTTACCACAAGAAGTGGATAATTGATCGTTGGTTTAGTCAGTATTTTACCCTGACATGGGAGGAGTATGCATTGTGTGTAATTCGTCCATACCTGTCTGTTTGCGATTCACAACAAAAGGATCGAAGGTCACTATGACCCTTTTACCGCTGACCTCAATCCAGGGTTGTGATATCCAATGCATACATGTATCTCCTACAGCTTTTTACATGTTTTAGGGTGGTTTGGTGGTGTATCCAGCACTAGCAGTACATCAATGCAAGGAACCATCACACTGGAAAACCTCCATTGAAATGATTGAGAATTCTTTTGTGGCAAAACATATTCTTAGTTTTATCACAGCAATATCTTTTAACGTGAAACAACAATTAATAAAAAAAAGTTCATGTAATTTGAAATATAATGATTGTACAACATGGTTTTTGTAAATGAACATCAATTTTATCTTTCACTTTGTGATAATTGTATATTTAAAATTATAAACATTTGTTTTGTTATTAATTAGTGTTTCACGTAATATGAAATCTTTGTGATTGTTTCTTGTATAATCAAGCAGGGGTTTATCCACGCGTTCCATTGCCCTTTAATGGTAGAGACTTTGTTAAATTATCAAATAACTGCAATTACAGTATTTTGCTTATATTATGGCGAATTCACAGCCTTGTCTTATGTCTAGTCAATTCCTTTTCTGACAAAAGAAATGTGTAAAGATAAAGTATGATTTAGTGATAATGGGGTAGGTTTGTACCCCTAAACGATTGCCTGTATTTGTTTCTACACATTGTTATACATGCCAATCGTTTTGAAATTGTTACAGTTATCATAGATATATTACTGTTGTTTGTTGATTAAAAATTTAGTTTTTTCAAAATTGAAATCTTTGTGCTTTGTTGTCCCTGATACACGATCAGAAAACCCCCACTACGTATACTTTATATCAGTATCACCATTGGAACCCTTTTTGGTCGCAATCGTTTAAACATTTAAACATTCCAAAAGAATGCTCAATGACGATTCTTGTACTGCACAGAGATTTATTGAATAGTTTCTCAGCATTGGTCACGTGTCCTGTGTCGCGATACAGCTTCATCAAAAATCTTGATATTGGGTAAGCTCCATCACCAATCAGATGATTTTGACCACAAAAGTGTGCCTGATTTGTAAACATTTGGGAATTTCTGAGAACTCGGGCATCGTTCACCCTTCCAGGCCAGCCGTAGTAAATGTCAGTGAGTACTCTGTCGTGTATGCATACTGCTTGTAAAATTACAGAGTTGTAGCCTTTACGATTTACATAATCTGCCTCGTTGGATCCTGGCGCGGTCACAGATAAATGTGTAACAACTATAGCACCCAGTACTCCTAGAAAACCTTTAATACTTTCAAAGGCAGACATTATATGCTGTTTCTTCACATCATTCGGCCAAATAATAAATCTTCGACATAGGCGGGTGCAAAACACATCAATAAGTCTTCGATTGTGACTAATAAATGTTGACTCCTGAACATGAAACCTGTCCGAAATAGATTTGACTGTATCTTGAAAGCCCAGGTTCCAAAGTGTCATCAACAGATCTTTCTCCAAAGACGTTTGCAGTACTAATAAGTGTCTAGAGTAGACGTTCTATACTATACAATTATGGACTTCAGTCTCGGTCTATTCCTGATTTACGGATCCACAATTGTTTTATGATATGACATTTTACAATGAGATTAATCATTTTTCATGTCATAAACACATGGATGGCATGGACCATTTAGGAATCACTGAGTGAAGGACTTCAAATACAAAATAGCATACACAAAAATTTAATTTCAGATTCAATCTATGTGATATTTAATTTTAAGTAAATATTATTTACCAGTTTCCCTCCTGGCAAGTTCGTGAATGTCCACCAAATGACGAAGAAGAGATTCAAATGTATCTCGTGATAGTCGAAACAATCTCTTGAAGTGATCAGGCAAATAGTTCGCGATGACGCTTTCAACATACTGGTTGATCTTATATCTGTCATTCCTGATTCTGGAAGATATAAACATTAGTAGAAAATCACAATCATGCTATCAATTCAGTGCGACATTGGTCAGAAAAAATATCTCTGGCCTGTTACCAAAACAAAATGTAGTGGTTGAAGGCTTTATGTCTGATTAACATGCCTGAATAGGAGATTTACTTTTCCGGCAGTGATGGCTGGCGTATTTGTTTAATGGAACATGTGACAGGTGTAGTAGGCCTAATAAATAATTTGTGAAAAACGCCCTGATATAATTTGAAAAGAAAACGCAGCTTTATTTTAAGTCGTAGTGACACATTTATTTCATTTAGCAAAACAAGAATATAATCCAAAAGTATACATATAAAAGTAGTGCATATTCAGCCAATCAAAATGATGGAAGGTATTATTAATGGTTTTGTTTTGTTTTGTTTTGTATTGTTTAATGTCCTATCAAGAGCTATGGTCAATTAAGGACGGCCTCCCCTGTGTGCAAGATACATGCGTGTAGTGTATGCGTGTGTGTTTTGGGAGGCTGCGATAGCGCGAAACTGATGCCGACTTTATAGTGCTACCTCACTGAAACATACTGCCGAAGACACCCAGCAGGACCCCCACCCAGTCACATTATACTGACAACGGGCGAACCAGTCGTCCCACTCCCTAAATTCCTGAGCGTTAAGCAGGAGTAGAAACTACCATTTTTACAGACTCGGTTTGTCTCGGCCAGGGGACATAACCCAAAGCCTTCCTCACAGGGGCGAACACTCAACTATAGGGTCAAAAGTGAGGCATTGTCAAGGGAGACATTAGGAAGAAGAAAGTTGTAAAGAAAGAAAAAAAAGATAGGATCTCAAATTTAGTCGCCTCTAACGATCATGCAATGGGGCAGCAGGTACAATTCTTACGCCCTAACTGCAGAGATAGGTGTTATTACACTCAAGCGCATGCTATCCAACTGTAGAGCGTGTTATCCAACTCTACAGCTTGTTTATCAATGCTCTGAGAGTTGATAAACATTGGCAATAGTGCATTAGTGGTAGAAACCAGATTAAAACCACCGACCGACGGCAAGTAACAAGCAACTTTCTCACGTCGGGCCGAAAAATACATAGTAAGACAGTTCTTAAAGTAACCGTCTCTAGAAGCATGTTTTAATAAATTATTTCCGTAGATATTATAAACATGTACCAATCATAATGACTGTGTTGAACTTATTGGATGTTGATATCAAGTCATGATGGGCTAGCAAATCTTAGTGGATAAGACACATACACAGCTGCGCATATAGCAGAAATAATAATCGATGTCGGACCTATTGCTTCCTACACGTCCATCCAGGTCAGGGATGAGGATGGCGATCCATCCTGCAACGACAGCGTGAGTTCGTTTATGTCTGCCATATTGGAAGACCTCCGACTGCTCGATTGTTATACCCAGAATGCTCTCTCCTGAAAGTATATGTATCTTCCAAATCAGGCCACGGTCAACGGCAATCCAAACGCTGGATTTTCACGGATCGAAAGTTCGGACGACAACTTTAAGAAATTATTTTGCAATAAAATAAAATAACACTTTTTCAATAAGCCATATTTTGCATAAATTTCCACAAAGATGCCGCCACAAAATGATTTGCTAAAAGATGAAGAAAGAGCCAATTAGATTTTAGCAGGGCATGTTCGCCAACCAAACCCTCATAACAACGGAGAGGCACCAAGAAGGGAAAGAGGCACCTTGTCAAAAGTCTAATGGAGGATTTGTGTGTCGCGACATTAAATCAGCTATGTATATAACTTGTATTTGCTTATCGATGTCAAGCAATGTAAAGACAAAAATAAGAACACACCAGACCATACCAAACTAAACTATGTTTTATAATATACCTTTTCACGGAGAAAGTTGGGCACAGAAACATGATATGGGAACAAACAAAATATCACGCGTTTTCGGTATGGGATGGTTATTGTTTCAAAAGCCAGACGTTTGCTAAATTGGCTGATACATATGCCATGCGAATACGCGACGAAACAACTGCTTTAGTAAAACAGTTGTCAGAGACATTTTTTTCTGACATGTGTTGTTTACTAAAGCAGTTGCCATGGAAATTACCTACTTCTAAATACAGATGACGTCTTATTACTAAAGCAGTGGTCGTGACGGCCGCTATTGGACATTGCACAGAGGAAAGTATTGCTTTTTTGTTTGCTGTTATTCTTTTTAATTTCATCCAAAGCCAGAACAATTGCAGTTTCTCAAGCTTTGATAATAAAGGCATTACTCGGTAAACGGCAGGAAGAAGACATATTGCAGACAGTACATGCTGCTGTAACTTTCTCTGCAACCGTAAAGCCGTCAGTATGTATGTGAAGGGAAATCGTAAAAAATAAAAAGGGACCTATTCAAATTAATCAGAGGTACTGTACAGTTTACTATAATTAGCACACAGCACTCGGTTCGCACCGAACCTTAATATGTAGTTCACACAGGACGGTTACCATACCAAAATAGCTACCACCTCAGCTAGTGGTTGTTGCAGCCCTCTCAGGATTGAAAAAGTCCAGCTTCCATCATCGCCCATAGTTGGAGCTACAATCAATATACGTACAATAGACTTACTACCTAAAGCTATACTCACTGACATTAAAAGGTAAAATAAACGTAAAGTATTGTTACTACCTATGTGTATATACAATGACAGTATAACTGTAAGACATATCAATACGCTATATCTACCAATTTACTAGTCAAAGTCTATATGTTTAAAGATATAAAAGCATGGCACACGCCGCCTTAATGTTTAGGGCAATATCTAATTAAAATTTATATCCACATCGCTCCCGGTTTATTGATATGAACGGGAGCAATGTGAAGATATAATTCTACCCGTGCGGTCCACTTAACCGTGACGCGTCGTACACCTGATCTCAATGTCTTATATATGGCCAATTAGATTAGAAAATGAGCAATTAAATGGGAATTCTTCATAGGTAGTACTATGTTAAATAACATTTAACAGGCTCATATACCTTGATCTTGTAAAGCTAAAACAGTACACACGCATTGTGCGCGCGAATCTAAACTATGTGCACCCGATATACAGGTATGGTCATTATATACAACCAAGAGGTAAAATGACTAGAAATATCACAGCTATGTACATGTCGTTAACTAACAATGGTATAACAAATAGAAACAATCACTACAATCTGTAGTTTGTGCTTGCTTACAAATTCTCAATCGCTATTGAGCGAAGCTACTTCAATCTGATTAGAATATAGCTCCTCATTATGCTACCGTTTTACTATCGTATGACAGTAGAACGGTAGAGGCTGTATATTAACCAGATTGGAAGCTACATGTACATGTACTTCATGGATTCATTCATGGATACCTGTCGATCCCTAATTAAAATTCGTAGACGAATGACCAAAACTTCGTCTCAGTAAAGTAATACATTTAATTAAATGATACATTTTATCAGTGAAATTTGATAAAACATTAATACAATTATATTAGTGACCGTGACATCAATTTACAAGCAGTAATGTGCCGTAAGATTGGATTGGAGGGTGTGGGTTTAGATTTGTAAAGCAAGCGACAACTTAAATAATTAAAACAAAAAAAACATGGATTTATTGTAATCAGTGTTTATTTGTAATTCATGATTTATTTTTTATTTTTATTTCCCGCAGTTTAAGCCAGAACAGTGGAATGCCGACAGGTAACCAGTTCTGTGATTATATTACTAAAAAAACACTTGTAACCCTGGTAGGACAAGGAAGAAACATTAACAGTACCGCTGAACAAGACTAACACCGTAACGCTACACACATCTTACTTTCTTGTTGTAGGCGATTTGGAAGCAAACCGAAGGGAAACTTATGATGGCCGCTCTCGACGTGTCTCGACCAAGGGCAATGCTTTTATGTCTGGTAAGTACCTACTGAACTTAATATGATTTCTGATTTTTTCATAAAAGCTATCTTCTTTATCTGCTTAAATATGCTGAATAATTATTTAAATAATTATCGTTCAATTTTCTCTATTGACTTAACAGTTAATGTACTTCAGGAGAATTTTTAGGCTGATTTAACTTTCTTTGCAGTTAATGATCAAAATTCCTTCTTATTTTGAGATTTTGAGCGGAAGTTGATAATGGCATAATGACATTTGCCCAATCTGTGAAAGTAAATAATGATAACATTTTAAATTCTCTGGAAGTTTACTTTAAACATATTTTATTGCCAAGCAAATGGATTGGGCACAAGTTATCAAACTTATATTAAGCCCTTTCCTAGCAAATTACAAGCATATATTTACAATAGTACAACAAGATGGCAGAATTAATTTAGATATATACACTATTTCATTTTTAAATGCTTTAATTTATAAATTGAAATTATAAGAGAGAGACAGAGAGAGAAAAGGGAGGAGGGGAAGAGACAGGGGGGATAATAGTCTGTAATTATAATACATATATCCTCATCATTATTAATGTATGACATATAGTATCTTCCTCTTAGAGAGAGTGGATATTATGGTTCAATTGAGAGAGAGGGAGAGAGAGGGATCAAGGGGGGGGGATACTAGAATCTGTTAGAGTCACGAATGTATTGCTGAGTATGCATGAATATCGTTATGTTTTCCTGTTCCGAAAGAGATGTATCTCCAAATAGAAGTAGATTTAAATTAAGAGGCATGTATTCATTCAGTTCACGATAAAGCTTAATTCTTTGTTCGTTATATATATCACAGGTAAAAAAAGAAATGGTGTGTGTCTTCAATAGGGAAGCCACATTAAGATGAAGTAAATTAACTGTTAAGTCAATAGAGAAAACTGAACGATAACCTGGAGATCTTAATATTACACAAAGAGACACGAAATCACCAAACGGTAACCGATAGAAACAAAGCCAATAAAACTAAAAGCTTTTCCTTCAAAGTCTTTGTAAATAAAGATAATGAAGAGGTACAAAATATAACCAAGACACTCATCACAGATTTATCAGATTTAATTATTCAGAAACATATTAAGTGTAAAAAGTCCTATATTAGACATAATGTATAAGGCAGTATGCATCCAGCGTTTTGAGGGCTCTTCGACAATGGTTTATCATTAAAAAACCATGCATTAGAAAATATACCAGACAGTTGAAAAAAGCAAGTGTCCGTATTGTATCTGTGTCATACACAATAATAGAGAACAACAAAAGTACCGGGGTAATACGGGCCTGTAAGTCTGTCATTTGTAAGGTCATGGAAACAATTGTTAGAAACCTCATTGGAAATTACTTTAATTAAAAATATGGATACTTGCTGGAAAGAACCAAAACACCACACTATTACCTGAAGTCAGGACAAGAGAAACTTCATAAAAAAATCTAGAATCATATACTAGTTAAAGTCAAATAAATTTATTGATTTTTAGTCCATCTGTCATTCATCACTTTATCCTTTAGAAAACATCTTCTGTAGAACTGAAAGGGCTATATATTTAGCTAGTAGCTTTGCCGGATGGAGCCTGATATATTGTGCAAAAACCAGATGACCTTGACTTATTTTCAAGGTCAGAGAGGTCAAATATATCTATAACGACTTATTTTGAAGAACAAATTAGAGTCATGATATTTGGCTGGTGGCTTCCTAGAAAGGATCAGAACAAAGTTTGTAAAAAGGCCTTTATCTACTTTCTTTACAGGTGTAAAAGGAGCGGTTTCTATCTAAGAAACCTAACCCAGGTTCGTTGATCTTGGGCCCATTGGAGTCTTATAAATTGATGAACATGAAGTATGGCAAATGAACATAGACTCAAGGATTTAAACTTCAATATATTTTATTCAACACAAGTGTAAAGTAATAGCAGTACAGTACACGATAACATATATCTCACCCACTCACGCACTCTATACAACACCGTTCATTAAAACTACTGGCTACGAGGCATACTCATACACTTCTTGCTATAAGCATAGACGACGGACTCTACATTGGCATTCTAAGGAGACATGTGTACAGACTACTTCCTAACCCTAACGCTAAACAATATACAGCTGGCCCTACATTATTACCTAACGAGTCCCAGAAAGGAAGAGAAAGAGAGAGTCAGGCAGTCTTACAAAGACTTTACTTCTGACTGACGAACTATGCAAAACCACCGCTTTATATAGACAGAATCACGGCACTTTGCACGTGCAATAGTCCCGCAAAAGCTACTCGGAACACTTCCGGTTACGTAACTAGTTTCCGAGTGTGAAAACAACAAGATGGACGACGAAACGTGGTGAACTGTCAATTGTAAATATCGAATGTTAAGTATCCGAATTATCTCCACTTTTACACAGGGATAAAATATGTCAAAACTTCACACACACACACAAAAAAAAAAAAAAAAAGCGTCATCATGTTATTTGGCTGTAAGTTTCCTGAGAAGGATCCCAACAAAGGTTGCCAAAAACGTCTATGACCTACTTTCAAGGTCACAGTATTTATATACGTATGTCAAAAACTTCTTCTGATGAACGAAAAGTTTAAAGTCATGGTATGTGCTGCTTTGGATTTATTGAGCCGGAAAAAAATTGCAGAAAAAAATTACCTCGTCCTATCTACTTTCAAGGTCACAGGTGTCTAATATGTCAAAAACGTCAAACAATTTTATTGGACACACATGCTGCAACAAGATTCGAAGGTAAAGGAGAAGTAAAGCAAACAATGACTAATCAAGATGCACTGTGGTATTAGTTGGTACATGTATATGTTAATAATATGTAAATTAGCAGAACAAAGATACCAAAATATATCTCTTACTCATACAAATTTCAAGGAAATACCTCTCAAAAAATCAGTCAAGGAAAAAGACATTGAAGTTATTTATTCATATTCAACTTTGTGGACCACCTAAGTGAAAAGGTTAAAACAAAAGCCAACTCAGTGCATGCCATCGTAAGGAGAACCTGTCAATGTTTAGAACATACAATATTCATGTCCATTTATGTTTACATTTGGAAAAATGCTTGAGCAATCTTCTGGTCACGGACCTTACAAGCTGAAGATAGAAAGTGTACGGCATCACACTTCTAAACAGCTACTGGGGATGAAATATCTAGAATATCCAGAAAGGTAAAGGAAATAGCCTGAGTAGCTATATCATACAGAAGAATTCAACTGGGGTGGATTTAGATATTTAAGACATTGCACAGAATTTGCTATAGAAAGGCCTGTGTTTATATGAAACTATACAAAATGAAAATGGAAGAAAATAGTTCTATGTTGATCATTAACATTCTTGACGAGAAATTATATAACCTTATGTCCTCTGTCCAAACCTACATGTACCTGAAAATAAATTGCCAGAGAATATTGTTTCTGCATCTAACACAAATACTTATGATAACACAATAGATCAACTATTGAAGAACGAAGATTTTTATTACAATTACAAAGCGCATATAAGTGAAAGTGAAATATCATTTGAATTATACTAGCGTCAACATCATATAATTTAGTGTATAGGAGCTTCAAATGCAGCTCCTGTTTTGGATCTTTCCAAGCTATCTTGATTCAGGTGAAAAGTTTCCATGGATAAAAGTACTTAACTCTGGTTGACCAGACTGTGTTTTGTCATGGTAAATGTTAATGGACAAAACATAAAACAACATATATCATTATGTATTGTTAACATAAAGTATCTACTGTTTCCATTCTAGAAACCAGTTATACATTCAGTGTAGCTACAGGAAATGATGCAGTGATGCCACATTCCAACCAAAGTCAATACAGTTTACAGGTGGGATGTCAAACAAAAGCTGCCAGTGAGTAGGATATCTATAGCTAGTTTGACAAAATTCTAGTATGATATTTCATAGGCATAACAATTTACTATTTTTTTCAAGGTATCAAAAAAGGGTTTGTCTCTACTTTGAAGCTTATTGAAAAGGTTCAGCAAAATATTAACTGGACCAATAACATCGCCTCCAACTTTTTAAGTCTACATTGATTAGATTCTATGACAGTGACTTGTAATAGGGAAATTTTTAAAACAATGCTTACTGTCAAGGCTTTACTTATTCTGGTTGATACATATATGTACATGACCAAAGGTATTCCATATTTATCCTTGACATATTGAGATTATCAAGGTGCAATTTCAAGGTCTCAGATATATAAATACATGCGATAGATTTTTAAAAGTGTTGTTTGTGTATGCATTTATCAGGTATCAACTTTATTTGTAATAAGCTATTTACTCCTGATAAGTTCTAGATGTGTTCAAATATTAGAAATACTCTTCAGTGTCAAGATATCTGGTTAATAAATAGTGAAATTCAGCATAAATATATTATTTGAATCAGGTGATTATTCTAATAGTCAAGGAGGCAGGAAGTGATTTCAGTACAGCAATTACTTATGTTTAATAACATATGTTGTGATATCTGTAATTGCTCCACATGTTCCTTTTACAGTGTCATTGGGGCCGAGCATCTTAGTTGTATCACAGGAACAGAGTCGACAGTTTACCCCGAACTGGGCCAAGCCTACCGTTACAAATGGTGATCTGTGGGGATACATACTCATATTGTTGGACTGGAGCACGTGGATCCAGGAGGTCATTTTTACCTGTACCTCATGTACAGGGGTAATGAAGCTTCATTCTTGTAGTGCGATAAAAAAAAATATTGATCAAATAATAATGTTCAACAACAATATTAATGTCTTTGTCTATTACGTCTAAATTATATATAATATAGGTACATGTATAAAAAAAATCATAAATACGGGGCACACATTAAAATTGAGACATATTTTACAATACTTTTTATTCTTTTATGCCATTTTGCATTTAAGATAATACATGGGACAATCTTGTTGAATATTTTCAGTATCCACTCCTTTAAGTGAACATAAATACTTTATATCTTTATGCTGATTTCAGTATTATATGGTGTAATGAATTGGTTTACTTTTTTCATGATGTTAACTAGCTAGACTGTCAAAATAACCAGAAACCTTTAGGGATTTAACATCATCTGACAAAAACACTATCAACATACCATAGATAAATAAGATGAAAATGAAAAAAAATGTTTTATTTTCCAGTGGATGCATATCTCCTTCATATGCCAAAAAGGAGTCAAACAAACAAAGACGATTCTACCTACAGATCTAGATAGTTACACCTACACTGTCAAGACCCTTCTACCATATATCAACTACACAGCCAGTGTGGTAGCTGTTAATGCTGCAGGAGACGGTCACCCCTACATACAGTATGCCATGACAGACCAGGAAGGTAATGCAAAGTATCTTTGAATATTCAGCTATAATTCTAACATATGTGCAGATCTAGCTTAATGTTCCTTGCTGTCATAATTTCAGATCAGTAACAGTGACTGGCAGCAGGATCGTATACACTGTACCTTGGTATGACATGTTTGCAAGCACAATGGCCAAAGGCATTTTCACCAAACTTCGTTTCAAACAGTTTCTTTTAGTCTTGACCAAATTTCTTGTGTTGATTATTGACTTATTCGTAGACTCATAATTATCTGCATCAACACACCAAAGGCACGTTTTAAGCTAAATCAGATAGAAATGATAATTCGTTTAAAAAGGTTTTAATTATGGTTATTCATTAAAATCTAGCTATTCCAGACGTGTTTCTTTTAAATATTGATTAATTTAATATCCCTATGATATTTCGTTTGTATTATCTCAAAAACACTTGACTCGTACGTACCGGTATATATTGCTATTTGATTTACTAATATAATACAAGTTATACGACGATTGGGAAATAACTAATGACCCTACTCTGTTAGCTGTATTGAAATTAAATAAGGCTATTCTAACCTATTGATAGAGTTGGTGGGGAGACATTTTTAATCCGCGCAAATTCAACCTGGCCGATTAAACTATTACTTCCCTTTTGTACCACTGATTCGCAAATGGTAAAACTTTCTTCTGACTTTTTGTAGAATTGTGTCATGAAAATATGGCCCCTTTATTATACCATGTCTTGAAAAATATTGATCCTAGGAGGTCTTTGCTAAGCAGGTGTGCACCACTCAGACAACATTCGTTATTTATTATCATTAATAGTCCGGCCAACTGCAAATAATCATGTAATTTTTGGGTTGCTACTTCGTTCTATAAGCTTATTTCGAAAAAAAATTAACTATGCACTTCTTTAACTTCTACTTAGCATCAGCAACATAATGTATATAATGTATCCTACAAATAAACCGAGTAATTGTGATTTTTAAAATTTCATGGATTTATAGATAATAAATCAATCATACTAAAGTTAAGGTAAGTATTACATCATGAACATTGGTTTTACTTCAAAAACCTCAAGTTATGCGATGAAATATGTCATGCTGCGTAATTGTTATGTTTATCAATATAAATGTTTAAGTAACATGTATTTGTGATGCTTTAATTGTTATGTTTCGTCTTGTCATGTTTATACTCTGATGTGCATTTTGCAATGTTTCGTCATGTCATTTTTATACTGTAATTTGCTGCATTTTGCAATGTTTCGTCTTCTCATTTTTATACTCTGATGTGCA
Organism: Mizuhopecten yessoensis; assembly: GCF_002113885.1. Taxonomy (NCBI): domain Eukaryota; kingdom Metazoa; phylum Mollusca; class Bivalvia; order Pectinida; family Pectinidae; genus Mizuhopecten; species Mizuhopecten yessoensis. The sequence goes on along the minus strand of NW_018406955.1, from coordinate 17,584 downwards.
TTTTGCAATGTTTCGTCTTGTCATGTTTATACTCTGATGTGCTGCATTTTGCAATGTTTCGTCTTGTCATGTTAAACTCTGATGTGATGTATTTTGCAATGTTTCGTCTTGTCATTTTTATACTCTGATGTGATATATTTTGCGATGTTTCGTCTTTTCATGTTTATACTGTGATGTGGTGCACTTTGCAATGTTTCGTCTTAACGGTTTTTATACTGTGATGTGATGTATCGTCAACCGTCTATGCTGTGCAAGTGCTATAAGTATAATGTTATGTGTACGCTAGCACTGAATGAGTGAACATTGGCATTACAAACACGTTTATATCATTTATTTTGTCGTAACGTACAAACAAATGAATATACATGTAAGGTGAGTACATTAAATATATATACTGTTTAAGTATTCTGTACATATATTTGTGTATATTTCAATGTATTGTTTTTTTATCATATATGATAACTTTTAATCCAGTTTCAACATCTTTCTTCATAGGATTGTGTGTTGTTTTGTTAATCAACTGCTAAGGTAAATCAATTATTAGAGTTTATCTCTCATAGCCGCGGACGCAAAGAGGGTAAGTATATCTAACAAATATCACGGAAGTTAAAGTTTCATGTTGTTAACAGATGTTTATATATCTCTAAGTACATTCATGAAAAATGTAGATACACGGTTATTTGGTTGGACTTTTAATGTTTTCCTTTTTTTGAAAGTGAAGTGGACATCTATCGGCTAATAATGCAGACATTTTTTGTGTGAACTAAACCATATCTATACTTAAATTGTGCTTTTTCTTTTAATTCACAAAGCATTCTTTACATATGTTAGGTGAATATAAGAGTATTGAATCATGTTCCGTAATTTATTCTCTCTATATGTATAGTATTTTTTACTTTATTGAAATTATACAGGTCAATGAAAATATTCTACACCTCTTTAGAGATTCAGAATGCACCACTTGAAGAGAGGATATGTTACGGTAGGTTGTTTGTTTATCTTCTACTCATTAAACCCTGGAAGAAAGTATGTAGGACTTTTTTTTAAATATCAAAGGAATAGAAATAAACATATTCTCCAAAATATGCTTTAATACGTACATTTGTATCACAATTTGAGAATTTCACTTGTAGTTTGGTATACATCAATATAATTCCAAATTTGATTTTGCGCTTGGTTACAGGTTCTGTGATTGGTAAAAAGTAGTACATGTGACCCAAAAACAGCTGTAAATATTAGTATGAACGGCTGTTTTATTCCATAAACAATTAATTGTCGTTCGAGTTTTCTCCCATTGCCTAAACAAACCTTACCGTGAAAAAAATGCAACATCTACTGTTTATTCTTTTTTATTATTATTATTGTATCTTTGTCTCATTGTTTCTCTTAAGTGTTAGAAGTTTTAAAAATGAATATTTGTAAACTACAAAACTACAGTTTACCATGATTTGCACAACAGTGGCACGTTCTATAGTTTGACGAACCGACGATGTCAGTCTGATAAAGGTCAAACTGACAATATTTCGATGCCACAAATGGGTCTGCATAGTGATCAAAATAGTGACAATATAAGAAATTAATCGGTATGTTTCCAATATAAGAAAGTATCAAATGAGGTGAATTTACTTACACATATACTGTATTATCCATGAATTGCCAGGAACATGACGAACACGGCATGTAAACATTTAGGCCAACATACGCCCCACAAAGTGAGGCCGAGACTACAAACAACCGAACCCCGAGGAACGCGGGGTTGGAATTACGAATAATAATGTTTCTCCAATGACATGCAAATTAAAGTTCTTTCATATTTTGTATCCGTGAATGATCAATGAAACAAAAACTGTGACGAGTCTAGCTAATGCAATTCCCGTCATAATAAACACCGCTTTCCTTAAATCGGGTGTCAACCCCGGCTTTTCCGTTCTCCAGAATCATCATTCCTCCACTTTAATGTACACTGTTGTCAACTTTCTCTATGTAATATAGCGTAAGTTAAATTATAGCTCATTTGCAAATTAAACCACTGTTCCTTCAATGTTTTTCTCATTAAGGTCGCTCAAGCCTGATAAAGCGGCCGTTGGAAATCTGTCACGTGAATAGGTTTCCAGATCCCCGAAATGACGTTGCGATGTTACGTCATATTAGACACTAGATTTATGAATGAATGAAAAATGTTCGTAATTTAAATTATGTTTTTCGTTTTCCTTCCCTTTGATAGTGATTTGGAATTATTGAATCTATATTTTTCCAGTGTTCATGCAAGTATTTACATTTGGTCGCTCATATGGTGTGTGAGTAATTTTTTCCCGGTTCATGCTTGCATGAACACCAGAAAATGCAGATTCATTTCCCATATGGATCGAAACAACTTTAACATAATAGGTTTCATTGTTATAAATTTGCACATATTCGGCTTTTTCAGATTGTTTTGGTTTGATGCTGTTCAACTCGGTGGTAAACCTGGACTCAAATGCTATAAAAAGCTAGAAATTATGAGTAACTCATAATCCGTGGAAATTGTAATTAATATTCGAGTGATCAGTGATGCAGAAAAAATTGAACGAAGATCACATATTTGTTCATTCTTCGAACTATGTCGTTTATTGTACAATGGATGTCAACACCGACCACAACAGGCATTCTACATCGCTTCATACTGATCTCAGCACTGAATGGATGACTAATCCCCATTGCGATAATATTATTCGTCGTGTCCATCAGTGCATGCTGGTCAGATACATATGAACTATGTACTGTTCGTATTTTTTGCACATTTTAATCATTTCTGGTCATGCATTAGGGACGTGTGGTCACATTTACTGTTCCATTGTGTGTTATAAAGCTACGAGAGGCATATTTTGTCTTAATAGTATTTTGCCAGATTCAGCAAAACTGTAATATGTAGACATTTTGCCATAGCTTTAAATTTGACATTGGTCCAGTATTATCTCTGAGAGATGACCTGCAGGGAGATAAATGTTATTTCCGCCGTTTGGACGCAGGTTTCCATGGACTATCTCCGGTTTTTCCTGAGCGCGCAGGCTAACTCGATGATGAGGGTATCTGTTTGAACTAAATTCACGCACAGCATTCTGTTCTCTTAATGCCAGCAGTTACTACAATTGTTTTATGTTTAGTATTTACAAAATGTCATTAAACACCGACCACGCTCTGTCAGACCGACGACGAGCTGGACGGCAAATGGCATTTTTTGTGTTAGTGTTGTCACTCTAGAGAAACATGAAAGCAATGATATACCACTTTGTATATCAGACCTGCCAAATCATATAATGTTTCACCTGTTTTATCATGCTACATGTTGTCGGTGACTTCAATTGTAACCTGTCTTAAAAAATCGAAATACTTGTTTTCTTATTTTATATTAACTTATAATGTTTTTATTAGATATGTACACATCTATGTATGCATTCTAAGTGAGCAGTATAGTTGTTAATTGACTGTAATAATGGAAAGTTAAATCATATTTCCGCTTTACACGAATGAAAGCTACCATAGAACACGTGTATAACAGCGACTTCGAATGTCGTATAAAATGGCGTCATTCAAAAGCAATAGTAAGTCACACATAGATAATTATGAAATGTTTTTTACACAACCAATAACATTTTCTATGTGACGTTTCAATGACTAGTACGATATGTACACTGTCACCTTCATCAGACAAATGACCAGTGAAGTGTATGCACACAAAGGTGTAAAATGTGTACGAGTTGTCCATAAAATCTATGTTGATTTCGGCTACGCTGGAAACATAAGTACAATAGTTGTTATATATGTACCGAAATGACTCAATTCAGCTACGATTTGTTAACACTTGGTCATAGATGTGCGAGAGTCTTTAAGCCCTCTCGTCTCGATTTAGAACTGGCCCGCTGCGGCGTATCCAGATGGCTTCCTTCATCTGCCGCTTGAACAGATTGCTCTTTCTGGGCAAAACTTTGTTTTATCCTTAGGGTGTACTATGATATTGTAAAGCGTCCTGTGGCTGTTGCTATGCCATGACCGCGATATATCCTCTGGATGGTTTCGGATATACCCTTTATATACGGGATGACCACTTGACCTTTAGTTTTGTTTTTATCATTGATTGGTCTTTTCTTGTTCTTCTCCTTACTTTAACACTGTTTTTTTTACCCGTTTAAGGGCCAATTCCGGATATGCACATGTTCTCATTGTCGTAGCGATGTGATTTTGCTCTTGTGTTTTGTCCTGTTGTTCTGTGACTTTTGTATCACATCTGTAGAGCAATGTGCGTATGACGCCTAACTTCTGGTGTAAAGGATGTTGAGATTTGAAGTTTAGGTATTGATCTGTATGGGTCTGTTTGTATATACCAATACCTTCACGGTTCCGTCTTCTTTCTTTACCAGTATAGTGTCTAGGAAGGGCATTGTGCTGTGGTGTTGATATATTGATAATCCATACTTACCAACCCGAAAATTTGTTTAGAAACACATACATAATGTTGAATTGTTAAACAAAAACATTTCAATTTTTTATCGTAACAAACTGAAAAAACTAATGCATTCTAAACATAATGTGGAAATGGTTATATACAGATATGTTTGTCCAGGAAGCTGTCTTTTATTCAGGAATATCGGATATATAAGCAAAGAAGAAATACCGACAGTGAAGACAAAGGGATTTTCAAACTTTTCGAGGCAATTCACTCTTTATCAAGACAGAAAGATGACCAATTACATAATACAAACAACATATAACAGAGTGTCACCATGAAACAATATTACATCACAAAATGCATAATAGAAAACTGAGTATTACTGTAAAGCTAACAGTGCAAGTTAAAAAGCTTTCAATTGAGTTTAAAAAGATCTCAAAACCAGAAAAAAAAATATTTTGAAAAAAACAAAACTTGTTTTTTAATCTCAATTAAAAGCTTTTTAACTTGCACTGTCAGATTTAATAATGTACTGATGATAACGCATTTACCTACGGCTGGCCGATTGCCGAAGGCTTCTTATAGTAAAGTATTCATCTTGTGTCAGAATCGTAAGGTTGCGGATTTAGGTGAATTAATAGGTGTGGAAAGAAATTGCAAGAAGCAAATAAATCTATAAATGTTGCTGTATGATCTACGTGCAAGCAAGGTGTAAATACTGCACGTCAAAATGGTGGACGGAGTCACTACCACTCGACCAGGTAGTAAAAATAAATCATATACGAAAAATTGTGAATAAGAAATGCTAGTAAAATTGTTATAGATATTAATTAGTATTAGGGTTCGGCTTAATAAATACCAGAAATTTACTCAGACAATTTCGTCCACCAACCTGTGATGGAAAATTGGCTTTGACTCTTTGATCAGGAGAGCAATCCTTATATCCGTGTCTTCTTGATTCATTTTCTTTATTTTGTGTTTATATTATTTATTTTATAGTTCTCTTGTGTTTTCTCATCAAAACACACAATTATATGGGTTCATAAACTTTTGTATGTTGTAACTAGTCTTTAGTGTTTGGCCAAGACGCAGTAAAAACTCAAAAGGAAGATAAATCAGAGGATATCTAACGTATTCCAAAATGCACATCATTTTTATATAACGAACACCAATGAAATTCTTGGTAAGAAGGAAGATGAATCTTGTGGCCGAAAATCCAAATATCTTAGCATATTAATAATCTAACACACTCGTAAGTTATAGCATTAAACACTCAATGATATATATTATTATAAAGAGACTCAATAAACCATACACAGTATTGGAGGTGTTGCAATTCATTGGCTCAAAGCCCCTTGCACAATATTTTCCATAGTAAGGGGACTTTTGTAATCATAAGTTTACTGTATGTCTTACAGTTTATAATTCCAACTAGTCCCAGAGGTTTGACGTAACCTTATTGGCTACACCAATCTATTGTGTGACATGGTTTATAACAAACACATTTAATTAATAGGTACTCGGTCCTCCAATAGTTGATCTTGTATCCATCAGATCCACGAATGGAGACCTTTTTAATAATAGGTGCTAACTTTGAAAGTATGTAAGTATTAATTTCTCTATCAATACATAAATGAAATGCTAGCAAAGCCAGAACAAAGGAAAGATTAATTTGAAAACTACTGACAATATACAAGAATAATAAGCATTTTGTTGTGTCATAGTGAGACAATTAACCCCCAGACCGAATGGAGAGTATAGTTCACATACATGTAGTTCCCCATAGAAATGGGCACCTCAAATTCCTGTTTCACATTAACTGGCGTCTGTACGAGTCTGCAGTACAAGCAACCCTCATCAGCTGGAATGGCAGTGGAATAAGCTGTTTGCTGTTGTTTAACATCCTCCGGCAAATATCAGATATTGAAATAGAAACAGACGACAAACAGACATAATTTATTCTGATGGCGGTTTGGATGGATGATTTACTCCGATGGCAGACAACAGTGAAACTACAAACTATTTATTTTGATGGTTGGCAATGACATTGACTTGAAGGTGGAAGATTACAATGGTTTCTTTTATGTAAACGATTGATTTCAAGGTTATTCAGATACGCCTCAACGCATTATTCAAGAAAATTGCCCTTGACGATTTCGTATATTCTACCGATTTTAATTATATTAAACCTGCGCAGCTTCATATAAAATATAAAAAAATAGCCAATTTCATTTCGGAACCTCTGGTAATATAGACCCGGGAAAGAGTACTTGACCGAGACAGTTTCTGTCATAAAGCGTATGCATTACCACTCTGCTATGAGTGTATCATTTGATTTAAAGCAGTTAAAATATACGATGATATCAAACGTACAATAGGTTTGTTATGTCATCCCTATACACATCTTCCTTGTCACAGCGGCTAAGGTATACATTTCTTATCGTTAAATACAAAGTGTTCCTGCTTGGATAAAACATTCCAGTTGTGAACAATATAAATTGTAGTGACTTGAATTTAATTAAAAAGGTGTACAATGAACCTTAAAACACCATTAACAATATCTATTTTTGGCTTTGCGTCCTATGCATAAAGGTGGATCTACCTAACATACCACTCCTCACTTCCTTGTTTCATTATACGCGGCTGGATTTAGGAAGTTTAGCAGAGGAATATTATCATCGTCTTCGAAATGTCTTTGTCATGGACAATGTGCACATGTATGGTAAGGAATTTTGTTCTCAGTATATTTGAATTGTATGGAATGTATACGTATAGTAAGGGATTGTGTTCCTTGTATATTTGCTGTGTTTGCTGATAAGATAATAATCAAAGTGTCAGTTACGGTAATAGGGTTACTGCTATCTTTTAAGACCGTAATGTGTTGAACATTTTCCCACTTATGTATACACATGCATATGTAGGTTGGAATTTAACGTTGATACACGGGTCAATATCTGTAAAGGTGCAACGCTAACTTATCGTGTATTATAACCTTAATCATGTCATGTTCGTTCGATGGGCGTGGCTTATCATTTTTATTCCATAGCGGTATGAAATAAACGAATCGATCGATTAGTTTAAATCTTGTAAAGCATAATTCGTGAGAGCAAAATCGACATCATACTTTGAATACTTCTATATTGACGATATGGTATATGACAAGGATATTCAATTGTTCCCGTTAGGTTACATATATATTACATCTGTAAAGAATATCTTTAGTTTACAACACAGACTAATGTTATGATCGATTTCGATATCTGTGCATTTACAGTTTGTTTAGATTAGAACGTGGAACTGAATTATAAGTAATATCTACTAATCAGGTCGTGTTACATGTAGCATGAATCTATACACGAACTATTAGTTTTTATCGTTGTATTATTGATGAGTATTATAAAGTGTCTGAATAAAACTGTTCAAAACTACATTAGTAATATAACAGATATATGATAAGATAGCTTTCATTTTTTTCAAGTTTCAGCTGCAGTTGATATCTGTTCGTAATGAATGATTTTAAGACAATAAAGACTCTTCTATATCGGCCGCATTCCTTGATCTTTACCTACAATAAAACACATGGACGGCTTATTACTGAGCTGTGCAATAAGGCGAGAATATTTCGACTTCCGATCGTGACTTACTGCTGACAGACAAACAAACAACACAGGGTTTTCAAAGGTGCAGGGTGATGAAACAAAGTTTTAATGTCGCCATCTTATATACTGCTTCCCTCGTGATCTGACGGTCGGTTATTTTAGTATACTCATAAGTATGCCTTGCACTGTCTCTATCCCAGTTATCAATGTAAGGACGTGATATTACCTCGATTTGACCTAGATTTACATGGCGGGTCTCCTTCCTGGAGACCATGGCATTATTATCCTTGTACTCTTACAAATGAATTCATTGTAAATCTTTCCTTTGATAATATTTTTGTCGTATTGTTATCGATGTTAAGCTCGAATGATGGTTTTGTTGACGATTACGTATTCTCTTGTTGTTTGTCCGCAATGTCAGGTTATGTTATTGTGCGTTTAGACTTTGATATTGTTTCTTTTTAAATTGGCTAAAGGGTGCAACTACTTATAATTGTTTAAATTATTGTCAACAGACAGTTCTGTCCCTGTACATTGGAGGATGCCAGGCAGCAGTGGGAGATGCCTGTCCTGTTGGCAACGAGTGTACAGTTACAGGGGAGACATGTAGTGGTGGAGCATGTGTCTGTGACACCACGACTCATTACCAAAGTGGATCAAGCTGTGTGACAAGTACGTGTGTTGTTAAAAAAAAGATTTATGATAAATATCTCGTTAAATTTAAACATCAACTTAACGTACATTTTATGTTTGTTAGAAGAGAACACTTAGGAAATTAAAATATACAATGTATTAAGTGTTCAATCTGGAAAATAGAAAGTCAACACAACCTGAGCTTAATGATGGAGATGTTAAAGACCGTGATTAATTAAAACAAAGTACAAAGATCAGTAATGAACGGCGACTGACATTATTGAAAGGTTTACTAACAAGTTTACCACACATCAGTAATGAACGGCGGCTGACATTATTGAAAGGTTTAATAATAAGTTTACCAGAAATCACTAATGAACGGTGACTGACTTATTGACAGGTTTACTAACAAGTTTACCCGACATCAGTAATGAACGGCGGCTTACATTATTGACAGGTTTACTAACAAGTTTACCAAACATCAGTAATGAACGGCGGCTGACATTATTGACAGGTATACTAACAAGTTTACCAGAAATCACTAATGAACGGTGACTGACTTATTGACAGGTATACTAACAAGTTTACCAGACATCAATAATGAATGGTGACTGACATTATTGACAGGTTTACTAACAAGTTTACCAGACATCAGTAATGAACGGCGGCTGACAATATTGACAGGTTTATTAACACGTTTACCAGACATCAGTAATGTACGGTGACTGACATTATCGACAGGTTTACTAACACGTTAACCCGTCTGATGTAACCATTGACTTGTTGACTTCCTTGTTTTCTACTTCAGCTGATGTCTGATCTATTGCAATTTACTAATAAACAGCTTTCATTACACCAGGTTCATAAATTAATAGCGGTATGGAATGATTCCCGAAGTATGTCACAGTTTACTTTTCATTTTCAAGAGGATACCTAATGACGTACAGATCACACTTAGGGGTGATAAAAATGATAGTTAAAAAAACAAACGTTATTGAGACCGTTGTTCAGGAATTGCAACTTCGTTTTACTTTTTATTTTCATATAAGAAGATGTAGTATAGCAAAGTAGCTTTGTTGGATAGAATTTGTTTAGATTTTTAGAGAAAATAATTCAATAATTCTTGTTTGAATACCAAGTCTCCATTAAAAGAATTAAAACTTATCTATTAGGGCTATAATTTAATGCCATAATAATAGATTTTTTTTATAACTGGTATAATGTGAAGACCTACATTGTCTGTACTTTTATTTACTTTTTGAAATGTACAAGCTACTATTATATGGTATTGTGCATGCTAGTCACTCTGCAATATAATTTTCTTGTTAATTCAAATTTGCATTATTTATAAAATATGTATACTATCATGCTTTGTATATATATTCAATCCCACATCACATCGCATCAACATACACACCTATAGTATGACTCAGGTGACTGATTAAACCCGCATGAGCCTTTATTCTTTTAATAACTTGTGCATGGCAGTAAACATTGTACAGTATTGGATTACCAGGTATGTGACATGTAGCTAGGTGAAGGTAACCTAGACTGTATTATGATGGTATTATACATATTTAAATATTTCAACCGAATGCACGAAACTGTTGACATTTCACCTGATTTGATGTGAAATTGGTATGTTACAAGAGGTTGTAGCAGGTCTTAGTTGTGCTGGTTTACCTGTTGCAACTCTGCCTGTGTCAATACCATATGTATTGTATTGACTTATGTATATGCTAAATGTATTGATTGTATACATTGTATATCTATGCACTGTAGAGCGTTTTAGAGTGGCTTAGGTTAGATAGGGCGCTATATCAAATGTTGTATATTATATCATTTATATGTACCTGTAACTCGGGTTTCAATGACAGTGATTGAGGTGAATCATCCTGAACATGTGTACCTCTTTAGCATGTAGTTAGCATAGCAACAACATCTACCTCTTCATACTTATTGATATGGATATATTGTATGATGAAGGACTAACTCAGATCTTCCTACACTGCAATTATATTGCATGCATTGGTCCGTGTCAACGTTTTGAAAGACTTCTGTTCTTTGTCAGGATATGTGAGGCTTGATTTGAAGTTTTAATTAACGTTTCATGCAACGTCTGTTGTAAATTCTGATCACCTGTTAACAAGTCACATGTTTTCATTCATATTGATTGATTAATTTCTATAACTGTTGTAAAGGCAAGCAGCAAATACAAACATTAATGTAATGTACTGACATTTCTTTGCGATTGTTTTATCATAGTAAGAGATATGAATGAATTAAACAAATATCCTTGTGCTGAAGTGACCTACAGGATGAATTAATGAAATGGCTCATTTGATGTTGCAAAAGATATATCCAAACGTTAAATTTCAAATTATTAGGTCCTATGATCATGCGAATATTTTTTTCCTAGCATCGTAATGTAACACTCATTTAATCCTACGTTAAAGTTAACTCAAATTTTAAATTTTCTACTCTTGAAATCCTACAGAAACAATTTATTAACATCTAAATGTTACACTTCTGTTATTATATAGGAAAATTTATTCACATCTACATGTTACACTCCTGTAGTCCTACAGAAAAGCTTGATTTATTTTCAATGTTTTTTCTAGCAAATCCTACATTTATTATCATTAAATATGTTGTGACAGATCAGATATCACCACGTCCTAGTGTGTCATAGTCTTTTTTTAATTAAAATAATATACTGCAAATCATAGGGTGTTTTGTCCAGAGCGTGTATAGGGTGGTGCGTTTTATATGCTTTTAACTAGTCTACACTCAGTATTACAAAATATGTTTAAAAGGAAGTTACTTTGAAAGTGAAGTAGGCCAAATCTGAGTTTGACATTGGTAATCTAAAAGTGCACATCACACCAAAAGGTCACTATGTATGTTATGCTGGTGGCGCTGTATGCAATAGTGAAGAATATTTGAATTTTGAAGGAAATGGTGAAATGGAGGCGTAAAATGAATAGTCTTTTAGCTATGTATCCGACTATCATTTTTCTATTCTTCGTATATTCTAGATTTGTACAGTGAAGTTGAAGAGCGAAGTTTCATTATTCTGGGAGCCAATGTTTATTCATACATCTTTCAAGTCTTTTTCGCAATCAGTTTTAAAACAAGGCTGCGTTTGAAGTGTAACACAATTTTCTAACGAAATTTGCATTTTACATTTACATTGTATACGTCGTAGTTACCAATAATGGCATGACACGACGGGAGAGAGAGAATATGTTACTTAACTTGGGTGTTTTTTGAAAGGGCTGATCTTAATCCCTCTACGCTTTCTGCGCACACTACTGTATCATCCAGTTGGTTCCACTCCAACGGTGTTTTGATGAAGAAGGAGTTCTTGTATGCTTCCTGTTTGTATCCTGGGATGATTAATGGCCTTAAGTTGTTGACAATGTTCCTGTTTAATGTTGCTGATGTTTCATAGTTCTCATAACGCTTTGTGCTTGTTTTTCGCGTCCTTCCAGAGTGCTGGATTATCTGATCTGGGGAGAGGGCTGGTATTAACCCCTCAACCAACTACTTTGTACATGAATACTAGCCGCTATGATTTCCTTCTGTTTTGTAAGGTTGGTAGTTTTAGGTGTTGTAGCATTTCTGTGACACATCCTTCATCACGACTTTTGTAATTCCTAGTAATTAGGCGAGCTGCTGTTCTTTGTATTCTCTCTAGTTTTTCAATGTCTGATTTTAGATGAGGGTCCCAAATAATACTGCCATAGTCCAGAATCGATCTAACAAGCGATATATATGCTGTTTTCTTACACTCTTTTGGGCAGTGTTTACAGTTTCTTCTCAAAAAGCCTAAAGTTGAGCTCGCGATGTTGCTTATATGAGTACTCCATTTGGGGTCGTTTTATATCTGGAGTCCTAGGTATGGATTGTTTTGTACCTCTTCCAAAATGTGGTTATTCAGACAGTAGAATTTTTCCTTATTGACATGATGTAGCATTAAATTTCATGCCCCATTTATCTGCCCATTCTTCAATGTTTTGTAGGTCATTTTGGAGGATGTTATGGTTATTGAATGTTTTTGATTTGTTGATACAAAAGGCAGTCGTCGGCGAAAAAGCGCACTTGTGATTTGACTGAGTCTGGTAGGTCATTTATGTGGCAGAGGAAAAGGAGTGGTCCTAGTACCGTCCCTTGAGGCAGTCCGGAGGCGTGATGATACAGTTGGGTGACCGCACAATGCACCAAAAATACCGTGCGCACACCGTGCATACATTGTTCACACACCGTCCGCACATCGTCCACACATGTTGCGCAAAACTGTGCGATTTAACAATCGTTCGCGCCGTTGTCCGCACAACTGTGCGATTTGGTACAATTTGTTGATCAATATTACGGAATGAAAAAAATACGGAAGGCTTATATGCAATATTGTACACTGTATATATTACTGTAATTTCTCATCAGAATAATTAAGATTATGTACAATTTTACAATGCGTGTAACACAGTATACAGTGACCGTTAGAATGTCAAGAATGGGTTTGGCCTCGGTATCAGAATAGGTAAATAACAATTTGATGAGTGACCGTAGTTTTACCTGGCCTTTGCCTGAAACGTGGTACCGTATGACCGTTAAGCAAACACACCTGGACGTTTAATATTTGTTATTTGCATTCGTTTTGGTCTATAGCTCCCCTTCACCTGGTTTTCACACCTTGGCGAGTTATGTACGTGCCCCGGGCGGGGGAAAACTACGGTCCAGCAGAGATGTATTATACGTCTCTGGGTCCAAGTACAAAGTGGCTTTGTTTACCTGTGTTGCCGAGACTGTGTTGTAATTTTACATGTGTCGATTATGGTCGACAAACCGAAAACACCATTTCTAAATTTAAGAAAGTATAGACAGATAGATAAGCTTATAGATGTAGCTTGAATATAGAAACATACTCAAAAAATCAAGTGTATATGTTTAAATACGAAACCGTATATACTGTTAAGCCATTCCTCAATTTAAACAAACCTCGATTGTTATCGCACAACGTTCGTCGATCGTCCGCACAAATATGTGCAAGCAATGATCGTCCAATTTTTAATCGTTCACACTTCGAGCACACACCGTTCACACATCGTGCGCACAAAGCTCAATGATGTGTAAAAATAGTTTGACTATTGAAATAAATTTGACCATGATGTTATTTGAACAAAATGTTTGATATGAAATAGAGGTGTGTGATACAGACCCACCGAGCCTGTTGTTAGTTAATCTTTGCTTACAGACAAATACTAAACGAATTAAGGATATGTTTATATATTGCTATCATTGATAACTATACCGATTATACTTGTATTTTTCTGACACCTAGGGCTCCTTCTCATCTACAGGAAAACAGTATTATCAATATAATTTGTAAGTAATCAAATAAAATCCATTGTTAACGATGGGCCAGTAAACAAAAAAGCAATACTAGTAAGATTACAATATGATGTGTTTATGATAATGTATAGTTTATGACTAGAGACAATAACTCCCAGCTTATGTCAATTTTGCCCCAGATTTAAATAAATGAATAAAATACTTTTCAATAAGGATTAGATCCAGGAGTGACATGTCCTGTATCACCGACCAATGCATGTAAAGACAACTCTGTGTGTACCCTTATTAGTCAGTGTACCTGTAACCAGGGCTACTACGACAGTGACGGTCCATCAACCAATAACGGGATATGTACTCCAAGTAAGATGTTTACACGTAAATACTAACAAATAGTGATGTGGTGATCATGAGTAGTTACAATACTACAACTAAAGGCAGCACTGTGACTGAATCAGAGAATATGTATCAAATCATTATTTAATCCTGACTGTGAGTTTACTTGGATTTTTTCGATATCTGAACTGCCTTATAGAAGCTTTATATTTCTTATGCTTTTTATCTCCCTTTGACGAAGGAGTGAAAGTGAAACTAGGATGTAGCTTTTCACATTAAGATCAAACTTCATGTTTTCAACTAAGCTGACACAGACAGACACGTCATTCTATAGAATGCTTGTTGTATAAGTAAATTGTGTAACAGAGACATACATGATCATGTGATTATAAATGCTGTAAAGTGTACAACATATATGCTAACACATCTTCAATGTAACAACACTTTTCATTGGTTAATAACCGTGTAATATTTGAAGATAGACTGTGCTCGTGCTTGTATTTTTGTATCCAACAGACCAACGCTCATCCAAAAACCTCTCTCGCAAATATTAACGAGTGTGTAATGGGACTTGTTTCCTTTGTTTAATGATGGGGCCGTGATGGGGCCGTGATGGCCAAGTGGTTAAGTCGTCTGACATTCTGCTACCACTAGCCCTCCACCACTGGGTTGAGGGTTCAAGGCCTACGTGGGGCAGTTGTCAGGTACTGGCATGGCTGTAGGTCGATGGTTTTTCTCCCTGGGAACTCTGGGCTTTCCTCCACAATGAAAACATGGCATGTCCTTAAATGTCCATAGCTGTTGATAGGACGTAAAACATAAAAACAAATTGTTGAATGAGCTAAGGGTATATGCATTACATTCTATATGTGTTTGAAGGTTTGCTAGCAGAAAAACATATCAAGATCACGGTCAAAATGTTACGCTAAACTTACCGCTAAAGTTGATTTGAAAGAATGTTTGTAAGTCTGCCAGATGCTGATGTCCTGTGTTGACGAGCGATGTCAATAAATTGGTGGATTTGATTAATTGAAATTAATATCTGGTATGACCTTAGTGTTAATGGTGAAAACGGTGACTGAAAATGAAAAATACTTTATATGAAAATAATCAACTCTTCATTAATGATTTTTTCGAATATTTTCTCACGATTTTTATTCATTTTCTCATTGTCGTTAAATTCCATGCTGCTGTAGTTTACAACAAGAATATATATATTCATGACTTTATATTCAAAACTGTTTTCAATGAAGTATCTCAATCATGTATGTGTACATTGTATATAGAGTTAAAGATGTATTATATTACAGCACACACAAGTTTTACTTTTGTTTACTTAAAGCATAACGCTCCTGTAATCCTGCATTAAAATAATGGTCTGCTTAGTAATTACAGGGAATTACAAATTTTGCCAAATATAAATTATTGGATATTTAAATCAGGTTTTATGAAGCTTGCTAAATTATTTTTTAAATAATGTTTGTGTACAAAACAAATTAATCATATACTTATTACTTTGAGTTGACTTTATTTTTGAA